>NW_027658781.1:470000-546186 GCF_041902795.1 Electrophorus electricus | reverse complement strand
AATAATGAAATATACTGCTTATGATTACCCACTGATGTTTTGTCTTCTCATTTGTTTAGTACAGTAGGCCATGAGATGTATCTACTTAAACCCATCCAGTGAAATACAGTAATGCAAAAAATCCTATTTTAGAAAATAAGGCTTCTAGAAAAGTAGGCCTACGTTTACACTTATGTGAAAACGAGTTTTCTTGTTATTATATCTCAAACAAACGTGTAACTAAGCGATGCGTGCAACTTAGTTTTACACAAACGCAAACGCCTCTCCAAGACGACACACATAATTGCGTTTGAATTATCAAGACGTGAGAGAAGAGTAGAGTGCGGGCTCTATTTCAGTCAGTTCGCCTACATTTGAAGCTTGTAAATACTAGTCGTGCATCGCTAAGGCTGTTTCGACACTGAGCGTTAAAGCTGGCATAGAAGCGACTTCTCGATTTTCGCTAGAGTATTTTGATATCTTCTAAGCTGTTGTTGATTGGGGACCACATGTGGATTCTTTGTATTAGTCGGGGTATACATGTCGAAACATATGTGACATCGACTTTCAACCATAATATTACATTTCTATAAATAGTCTACTTCAAAAAACCCAGAAATGGTTAAAAATGCTACAATTGTTACTAGGCAATTTTTCGTCAGTTCCTTCGCAAATAAAGTAAATGTATCTGGTTTATAGGTCTACTAAATTGATGCAGACCTGATGCCTCTGACCCCTTGACCTAACCGACCTTATACGTTGCAGTAGCTTCAAACAAGAACTACAACTATATATTTGGGTTAGCTGGGTGCATTTGCGGCGATCAAAGTTATCTTTACTACCTAACATGTCAATCTCAAAAAGGGTTACATCTCAGCAGGCCCTGATTAATGCAGAAAATTGCAGCAGGTCACATGCTGCAAATGTTCAAATATGCCAGCGCAGTCTTAAGCGGGTTTGAGATAAATAAAATCCTGTCGCCCACGTCATCAGTGAGGTTCATAATCGCGGTTTAGCGACATTGTGCTCGGTAGACCGTGCAGAGGGGCTATAGACCCTTTCGATTCTGCGCTTTTTTTATTTCCAGCTCACCTCTGTTCTGCACATGTGATAATGTTATTGTGGCAGATATAAGCCTCGAATGTATTTTAAAAAAAATAAAAATTTGCGAATATCCTGACTGTTATGGCAGTATTAATTTTATGCACATGCATAACATTGTAATTGCTAAGGCACTCATGCCAAAAACAGTTTAATTACCCATGAAAAATACTACCAATTAATTATGTTATGCTGAATATGATATAAATTTCAAGTAACCGTCTAGGCTACCAAAATATAATTAAATAAAATAAGTGAAATTAGCTTGTTCATATATGAAAAATGTGTTTTACTACTAGACTAGTATACACGTTCGCGCGCGCACGAGCGCGCACGCGCGCGCGCGCGCACACACACACACACACACACACACACACACACACACATACACACACGCACAAAAAACTACAAATATAATTTCCTAATTGAAAAAAAAAAAGTTTCTGTATTAATAGGAAATGTACCATGAATCGTTTTAAAATTTCTTTTTTAATTTTAAGACCAGTGGGTCTTACACAGTTTACAATGCGCAGCCAGAGTGCTAGATCACTCGCCTGCTCTCCCTATTATTTAACTCCAAGCGCGAAAATAATAATTTTTAGGTAGACCAAATAAATTAGGCTCACTATGCCGATGTAACTGTGGAAACCATGCCAGTGTTTGTAATGTATAAATGATGAATTTATTTATCTTTACAAGCTCATTTTTGGTCTTTCGGATCATTTAAACAAAACAAACCACTCAAAACAACTATTGGTTTTGAAAAATATGGGTAAAGCTAATTATGAATTGCATTACTCTTTAAGATGGTTTCCATGAGACTGCATATGCGAACTTTAAATGGGTTACTTCAGTTCCTATTAATAGATAGAAAATATTTTTCGAAAACTATTCATAATAACGCAGGAGGTCAGGAAAATCGGTTAGTATCATCAAACTATTTATATCACCTAACTGCATTAATAAAATTATCATAGAATGAATTAAACACGGGTTCTCCGTTTTACTCAGCCACACAGCACTGCGAGCATCTTAATGAATTGTAATTGTATTAACGGGCTCCAGCGTTGCATTGATTTCAAGAAAAGCTGCTGAAAGTTGAATTCAGACGCGAGAGCCGCCTGTAATTGCTCGAGACATGGAGATGGGGGCTGGGCGGAGAGGTTAGCCGTGTATAAATAGCGTGATCTCCAAAACACAGACATAACAGCGCAAGAGATCTAACCTTCTACACCCCTAGTATCGCCGCGTTCACTACTGAGCAGACAGAGCATCGCGTTAGGTCATTTAAAGTGGATTTCTGTAATCAGGACCACTCTCCAACCATGGAAGAACTCACGGCGTTCGTGTCGAAATCTTTCGATCAGAAAACCAAGGAGAGCAGCAAAGAGAGTATCACGTACAGGGAAGTTTTGGAGAGTGGCTTAGCGCGAGCCAGGGAGCTCGGAAACTCGGAAACAAACCTCCAGGACATTACCGAAACGAATAACCATTGCCCGGTGCATCTATTCAAGGATCACGTAGAGCTGGAGAAGGAGAAATTGAAGGAGTTTAACGTGGCGAGGGCTACTGATGGTAAGTGAAATTTACGCAAAGTATCGCTATAGCCTTCTGCAACTATTTAAAATTAGACGTGTGAATTATCCTGACAGTCATAAAAAATCGCGCACTGGTGTTAAATGCCTAAAAATCATAAAAACACGAAATCGAAGGTAAATCTATTTACAATTGTGTCATTGCGCAGAAAAGTCTTTGTGAAGACAGTATGTTTAATGTCCTGGCATGCGAACAATCCCGTGGAATAATTTTATCCTATAATCTAACACTTGTACAAGTGTTATATACATTCCGTATTAACGTCCACTGCAGTCAATTCTGTAAAGCCTATGAATCTTGTATTTATTATTTTCGAATCACTTTTATCCTCGTATTTCAGTAGGAAAATCAAGTCAAACACCCCAATAAGAGGCCTCAATCCTATCATCTTTACCACAACGATCTCTTTATCACAAATATCAATAAAAGTAGTTTCTTCGGGTCCCCTATAAAATAATATGCAGTTATGAAATTATGTCGTTAGTGCAGCAATAGTGATTTCTCAACAAATGCACGTTTCGTTTAAAAAAGCTGAGGATACAGTTGCGCGATATATTTTTATTGTTTTTCTCGAAACAGAGGATATACGCTCACGACAGAAGAAATATAAATGATGTCGCAGAAATCAAATTAAATCAAGTCTTCATAAATATAATACACTTTATCTTCATTGGCATGGCATGCAGTGAGTGATCATAACGCCATATAATAACATCACAAATAATAATAATAACATTTTTGTGTATTTGTTTATGGTGTATTTAAGCGTCTATATAAGCATATCAAGTGTTAATTTATGTGAGCGATGGGCAACTATATATGAACCGACATTTTAGGGAAAAAATTATGCAGCCTTGGCAGGACTTTGCACTTGAAAATGAGCGGATTATAATAAAATAATGTTTTAGTTGTTTTTCCCATACAAACAAACGCACTGTTCTAAGTCCAGATCCAACTCTGTGATGCTTACAATATTTTACAAAATTTTATATTTGACTTATGCTACATGATGAAATTACTACAACTATTACAACAGAACTTTCTACGGGGCCCAACTTTCTTATTTTTTTAACACACACACGTACACACGGGCAAACACACATAAATACACAGACATACATACATGCATATCTATCTATCTATCTATCTATCTATCTATCTATCTATCTATCTATCTATCTATCTATCTATCTATCTATCTATCTATCTATCTATCTATATGTATGTGTGTGTGTCTGCGTGCGTGCTATATGTGTATGTGTGTATATATATATATATATATATATATATATATATATATATATATATATATATATATATATATATATATATATATATGGCCTAACTATGTTACTAATGCAATTTTAAAAGTGAGACGTCTATGGCGTCTTACTGACAAGACTCGAAAGGAATGAATGAGCTTTCTGTGTCTATAGTAAATGCTCTTGTCTCTATGCACAGACGAAACCTGCACATTACATCGTACACCAATACGGGCTTCTGTGTTAGCCCATGTGCACATGTAGTAGAGGGAACGTGTAGTAACGTGTCTGGTTTGATTGTAGGTATTTATGAGTGCAAAGAGAAGAAGGAGGACGTGAAATCCGAGGACGAGGACGCGCAGGGTAAACTGAAGCAGAGACGGAGCAGGACAAACTTTACCTTGGAACAGCTGAATGAGCTGGAGAGGTTATTTGATGAGACCCACTACCCCGATGCCTTCATGCGCGAAGAGTTGAGTCAAAGGCTGGGCTTATCGGAGGCCCGGGTACAGGTAGGCTCTCAGTCCCGTTTGTCGTTTTATTACTTTTTCTTTGGTGGGCTAAAATGGTATAGTTTCAGATGGACATTTCAGCACAGAGAATCAAGAGTCACAATGGAAAGGTTTATTTAATCCAGGAGGATAAAATATTTTTCAAACACCAAATACGCATCGATGGATCTGCTAGTGAAAATGTCACAAGTTTTCTTTCAGATTACTACACACTGGACCTGATTTCTCAGTTCTTTACACAGGGGGTCAAACAAGTATAATTCGGGACGGTTTTATTTTAAAGCGATATCTTTTGGATTTTATGATTTAACGCAAGAATGAGGGTGAATGGCGGTTCTGTGCCCTCATTAATTTATATGCACCTCTGATACTTAAATAATTTTCTCAAATAATATAAATACATTCTTACATTCTTTACACTGGTTCAAATTTGGTTCTTTGAAATGCACAACAAAGTGGTATATCAAATGTTTATGGTTGAGGCAATGAAAAATATTGATCAAAAATGTTTTTACTATTAGTACAAATACTACTACCATTACCACCACAACCGCTACTACTACTAGTAACAACAACAACAACAACAACAACAACAACAACAACAACAATAATAATAATAATAACAAGAAGAAGAAGAAGAAGAAGAAGAAGAAATCTGCTGAAAATGTATTGTTTATTTATTTGTTGTCGTTGTTATTGTTGTTGCTTGTGCTTGTTCATGTTATGTTAGTACTGATAATAACCGTTAATAACAGGCGCAATACCGGTCTGGATGTAATAAAACAGGTTTACAAAGGTCCACGAAATAAAAATGTTATTCTGCAAATTCTGACTATAAAGATTATGGCTGAGAATCCGGTGTATTTGTATATACATCTATAGACACACAGTCAAAACTATTTTATTATTTTGGTTGAGTAGTAAATTGCTTTTTTTTTTTGTCATGTTCAGAATGAAAAATTTAAATTTTAAACTTGCCTGTTCATTCATGTAAAAAAGGAAAGAAAGAAATAATTTTGCCATTTTGTGTTAGACTGAGATGCGACACTGAAAGTGGATCTGAAATAGCCCGTTTAGTTCTACCAGCAGCTAAATTCAGAGGAAAACTTGCTTATGTGCTGCGGAAAGATCTAACCACATCATTAAAATTAATGAAGCGGTTGAACTGCTGCTGCAGGGGACGCCTTCTTATGTCACTCACCTCATTTTCTCCAACGTTATCTTTGTAATATCTGCCGTTGGCTTGATATACTGTTCCCATAAAAATGTATTAGAAATAATTCAATTCTATCGCAACTCCTGCTGTTGCCATACCTCATGTTCTACAATTTAGCAGGAAAAGTAAGTAACATCGGTCGCCACTATGACAGCTTGCAAGCACAATATATTAAAATGTCTTTTCTGAGGCGTTGGCGAAATCAAATGAGATATTCTCGTATAGGTCCGTCTAAAATCACTATACGTTGACATTCAAAGGAAAAAAAATGGATTACGTTTAGAACCGCGTTCTTTACATATTTTGGCAAAAGACTGCGGTTGCACTAAAATGTAGACAGCAGCACGCAATATCTCATGCAGTCTAACCAAGTAAATGCACAAAATTGATTTCAGCTTAAACTCTAGTGTTGAAATTGTAAGACATGGGGTGTGATAGCTGATATTAACCTGTAACTGAAGTGTTATACAGAAACCCCACACCGACCAGCTGTCAAGAATCTAATTGAAAGTTATGAGACCTTGGTGAAGAGAAGGCAGTAATTCAATTACGACTAATATCTTTCGGTTTCTGGTGCAGAGCTAAATTAAATGTCATTATTCACTGTCTCTAATAAAAATCAAAAGGAAATCAGATTAGGGTATTTGTGAAATGCATCATTGAGTGGTCCTTAATGAAGAAATAACTGTCTAAAGCAGTGTAGCTCACTTCGCTTAGCAGACTGATGGATAATTACAATCGATCCTGGACTGAAAAATGTTTGATTCATTTGAAGTAGCACGTAAGCCAGCTTCTTTGAAAAATCCAACAGAAGGCACTATAACGTTAACAACGGCCGCAGCTGCAGCAACAATAACTGTAATAGGTCTAATAAAAACACACAAATAATAAAAGGCAGATAATAGATTAAAGTCCGTGCTTCTACTAGTATTATTGTTATTAATACAAATTAATTATTTACCACAAAATAACTAATAATTCTCTCAAAATCAAAACGAGTCAGTAACGGATATTTTTGCACGTTTGTCATCATTATCATCCAGTAACGTGCATATGGTCTATATCCGTTCTGAAACGCTGCTGCGGTAGGCCACTGCACGTTGGCCCTGGTGCAGACTTTTATCGAAAATGCAACAAATTCATTCCTGTTTCGCGCGTATGTAAGTAAGTTACCTGAGAGCACGTGTCTTTCAGCGTAACGAACGCCTGCGGAACACTTTGATTATATTCGCACAGCGGTAGCTGCTACAGCTGGAGTCTCCTTATAAAACAACGGGCTTTGTGCTCCCCCAGGTCACTAACTTTGCCACTGGAGAGCACAATCATTAACCAAATCAGACAAACGCTAAAGCTAACGAAAAGCTAACGCTAACGCATCGATGAAAATAAGCGTTTCATGAATTCACCGTTTTATAATAGTAACCGATCAGAAACTGATTTGTTGAACGTTGTGCCATCTACTAAATTTATTTGCATGTTTATTTGTTTTCTAACTGATAAATAACAGCTTTTCATTGGGAAAATGGTTTAGGCTGCAGTTATAATCGCAACTTTACATACAAACTGGCTACTTTAATTGTTTTTCCTGATGTGTCTGTAGCCCCTGTTTGCCTGTTAAAGAAACGGCTGTTCAGAATGATTCAAGATAATTTAGGCCTATTTATCTAGTGCCTTCAGAGAACAAAGGCATATCATCTCTTCCATTTTATATCATTTACGTACAAAATTGTTTTATATAATCTGGAGTCATCCGTAATGTAGACAGCAAGGCTGATCTTACAAAAGGCTGATCTTCAATTCGTTGTCATTTTTGTTTCAGGTATGGTTTCAGAATAGAAGAGCAAAATGCCGAAAACAAGAAAACCAGATGCACAAAGGTAAACTGGACTATAATAAAAAGTATTATGAAATCTTTTGCGGTGTTGACCGATTTGTTGGCAAGTCTGTTGGAGTTGGCTACGTAGACAGTAAAAAGGTTTTTCATGATTTGTCCTCCCACGTTAAGAGTAACCTAGCGCCTAACGGGTCGCCCGTGGACATTTAGGCCGCAGTATGACCTGTGACTGATTGTTTTCCTTTACGCCTTTAGGTGTCATTTTGGGCTCGGCCAGTCACCTGGATGCGTGCAGAGTCGCTCCCTACGTCAACATGGGTGCTTTAAGAATGCCATTTCAACAGGTAAAGGAATCACTTTCTGGGCGATATCATTTTTGAATTATCATGCTAACGTTCAGTAGTCGCGTTAAGCTCCTATCACATTTTTTTTCTGACCAAATATAAATTGTCGCTCTGTATTTGCCCGGACTCCAAATTCATGAGAAAAAAATACATGCTTGGTGAATAAACAGCGGGTTTAAGCTTTATCATAATGCGGGCCGCGTTGTGCGGAGGTTGCGTTCGACGGGGTGGCCCGTTAGGACGTCGCACAGGGGATGTCGAACCCTAGCGCACTTTTCACCTCTTGGTCTCGATGAGAGGCGAGCGAGATTAGAGAGACCCAGAGACATTTGATCTAGTGTCTGTTTTAGAATCCGGAGTGAAGAACTGTCTGCATCATCCCCGAGAAAAAGCAGTCCTAATTAAGCTAACAGCACGGCTAGGCGCAGGCAGATAAAAGGGATTATGAAAGCGAGAAACAGCACTGATGGATATTGGCATTGAGCGGCATTGGCAGGGCCAAGGCGTTAGGACTGCATACTGAACACCGCAACGTCAAGGCGAAAACAGGCTCTTGCGTCTCTCCCTCAGACCTCCACCACCTGTTGTCCATGCGGCAGGGCTACATAGTTCAGTAGACTCGGGTGCAATAGGGCGCCAGTTATTTTAAAACGTCAATTACAGTCTTAGTCGAAGAGCTGGCGTTAGGAAATTCGGAATAGGAGTACAACGAATTTCATGCTGAGGTATATTTTGATCACACGTCCTCTGAAGCTTATTTTTTCCAAAAATACTTGAAATTACAGATTCCATTTTCAAAGGCCATGCGTGGATTCCAGTGCTACATGCTGGCCCAGTATGTGACAAACAGAAAGTGCAAGGCTGCCAAACCATTTTCCCAAACTCTATCAAAACTCTATCCAGCTTGATACATGTTGTGTTTTAGTTGGATGACAAAACAGAAGACTCTAAACTTTTTTATGACACTCTTGTAGAATGAGATACATGGCAGGAAAGGGTTGATGTATAATTTTCACCTCATCTTAGTAAAATAATTGCTGAGAGTGTGCAACTCGATATTTTATTCTGGCTGCTTAGACCTCCTTTCCTTTTTGCTCAGGAATACATCTGAATAAATATTTATAGCCGCATATGTGAGCATATTTTTGCGTGCAAAATTGTTTATTTATGCAATTGAATACATAATTAGGATTACAAGATGTTGCAGGTTTTCATATGTTGGATGGAGAGTTTCTTTGTGGATTGGACTAATGTACTGAGACTTTTAACAGATGATATTTTTTTTTTTTTTTTTTTGGACCATTACGTTTTCTGAACACGCTGCATAACTGAACTCTGTAAAAAAAATACTTGGATGAAAAAGATTTGCCACAGAGTGAGCCAACACTGGACCATTTTCACTGAAAACCTGCAGTCAGTGGAAGCCTTTGTTGAGGTACAGGGACACAGAAAGTTTGCGGTGTCCGAGCCCCTTACCAGATCCCGGGCTGTCCCCTGGGCTGAGCAACAGGCTGTGCGCTAACACCACGCTTGTTTTCCTGTTGGCCCACAGGTCCAAGCCCAGCTCCAGCTGGAGGGGGTGACCCACTCACACCCTCACCTGCACCCCCACCTGGCAGCGCACGCCCCCTACCTGATGTTTCCTCCCCCGCCCTTCGGACTCCCGATTGCCTCGCTGGCAGACTCAGCGTCGGCGGCGGCCGCAGTGGCAGCAGCTGCCAAGAGTAACAGCAAGAACTCCAGCATCGCCGACCTGCGGCTCAAGGCAAGAAAACACACGGAGGCGCTGGGACTCTGACCCCCATGAGGTTCTCCGCCGCTCTGAACTGATAATTGCTTCTTACACAAGACTGCGCCTGTGAAAGGGCCACGACACTCACAGTTAAAAACAAAACAAAAACTAAAGAGAGAGGAAAATGTACTGAGAAGAGTGAAAGCGAGAGAGACCCGGGGGGCGGGAGGCGGGAGGGTTGGCGGGGTGGGGGTGAAGAGAACGTGTGAAAAAAACTGTCACAAAAAACCAGCTGCCAAAACAAACCACTTGTAGAGAAAGGTAATTAAATACCAATGAAATCACCTTTTACTTTTCACCCAACAGGCAGGACTGCTTGGAGGCCACTGGCTCAGCCCTTTCCAGTCCCAGATCACAGCCCCGGGACCATACAAAAATGTCTGGATGTCTGTCTGAAAGCCAGCAGTTTAGGAGCGGAGACTCTTAGGAAATGAGCAATGCAGCAGACAGACTCAGTGACTGAGGGAGGCTAGGGCGTGAGCGGTTCTCTCAGAGTGTGGTTTACGGACACACGTGAAAGTTTGGATTCTCGACCTCACAAAGAGAAATGGCCATTTCTATTATTTTAAATTTTTTTAAATTTTTTTTTGCCTTCGACCACTGTGTCTGTGCCGCTGCCAAGTGCATGGTTTCAAATGAAGGATAGTTCTACTGGGGCTGGCCTCCATTGTAACTGACATTCACCTGACTATGTTGATCACTGCCATGACAACTTTCCACTATAATCTGCACATAGACTCATTATATAGTTCTTGGTTTTTCATTCCACCATGGACAAAGATGGGAAGCAGCAGTCATGCCGAGGGTACACGCTTCAGCTTTCAGTGAAAATCTTGCGTTTGTTTTCCTGTTTTACGGAGGAAGCAGTATGTCCACCAGGCATGAGTCAGAAGGACTTTAGCTTTTGTTTTCATATTTTTTGCTCTCTCTTTTCTTTTGTGACTTGTCATGGGAATAGAAGTGAAACTAGCTTTTGCACTTCAGGTCTTGTATCAAGGTGTTTACAATCCTTATTGCAAGAAAATACTACTCTTCTATATAAGGGGATGAAATGTTGACTCACTGGGGTTTCATGTCATCAAAATACATTAAAATGACATTTTTCAAAGGGAAAAAGGGTAACTGCAATTTTGTAATTTAAAGTATTAAGGAAACATCAGTTTAACTGAAATGCAATTATGTGCAGTTAAGTGCAATACTGTAAATATGAGAAAAAATAGCAGTTGATGTTTGCTAATCAATAAACAACAATTTTTAGTTGTTTTTTGACACTGATATTAATGTGTTCCAAGTTCTTTTCCACAGACACGTTTGTTTTAGGCTGTGTAAATGATGTCTTGCTAACTCATTTACACCTGTATGCCCTAACCGCCCATGTGTGATGGTGATAAAACATAGTTTTGTATATGTACATTTTAAGAGTCATTGACATTACATGGAAGTAGACAAGGCAAATTAATTTTGTTCTGTACAAAGTGACACCAGTTCTTTTAGGTTTAATACACTCCTCTGACTGTCCACCAAAGACTAGCTCTTCATAATAACATGAATCACAACCTCATGGATGAATTTAAAGTTTTAGAATCGTTTACAGCATTGATTTGCTTTCCCACACATAAATACTATAAGTAATAAGTTTCTGTCAAAATAATTAATTACAAATACAATTAAATGCATAAACCTTTTAAACTTTGAGAACATGAACTGGTATTGTGTGCAGGCTTTTTGTGTGCAGGCCTGTGGACGCTGTCAGTTTCAATACTGATTGCCTTTGAACTAGTAGATCCTAGTTAGGTCTACCTCTAATAGAAAATTTTACATTGTGGGACATTTTTGCCTTTCACTACCATGAAGGGTTTTTTTTATGTTTCCATTTCTTTAATTGAGGTTGTAGATGATTTTTATTTATTGTTTTGTCAGAAAGTTTCTAAATGTTGAATGATCTGAGTTCAAGTGTACATTTTTACATGGCTTTGCATTTATTTTTATACACTTTTTAAATGCTTACAGTTTGCAACAGTTTGAAACAAATATGTGACTGCAAAACTTTTGTCTGACCTAAATGTAGCGTGTCCGAGTTTACGAACATTTCAGGGATGGTGGATAAAATCATAAACTTATGAGTTGAAATTTCCTTGCCGCTCCATGAAATTTGTTGTATCCCATCATAGTTGACATTTCATATGCAAGCATGCCCAAACATGACTCGCCATTGAGTTCCTATATTTTATTGTCCCCCCACCCCCCAAAAAAAGAAGAAATAAAGAATGTACATCTTGTACAAGTAAGCTATCAATAAAGTTATAAATATTTGTAATAGGGTTTATAATGCTTTGTGGCCCTCTGAAAGTTTAAGAATAAAGTTTGCTCTGTTTCACTAGAGTCTGAAGTTCTAGGAACAGCCACTTGACAAAGGTGTTCACGCAAAGAGTTCACTGGATCCAGTTTCCTTTAAGAACAAGCATATCTACTGCAAAAGCCTGAAAATAAACAATACTTTTTATTCTTCAGATTGCTTGAAAGCACCACCATATTGAGGATAACAGAGGCTTTACAGCAGGTCCAAGAACCCTTCACCCTTAGCACCTGCTGATTTTAGATTTAAATGACTGTTGTAGGTGTACTGAAGGTTGTAGCATAACTAGGATAATTTTTAATAATTTTGGGTTTTGTTTCTTTGTGACTTGTGTTCCTTGCTCTTAATTTTATTATTTGTAACAGTACAGTGGTAATACTGCATTTGTTACCAGTGGATGCTTGATATAGTAAAAAGCAAAGCAAGAGGCAGTGCTACTTCATCTGCACTAACTCTGTGCACAGCTTGAAATAAGGAGGACTCTTTCTGTTTGCTAATTGCATTTGGGAATCTAAATCCAGATGTCTGTAAACACATTAATTACAGCATGCTGTAATTAGTGCTCTTATTGTCCTAAACTCAAGGAGAAAGCAGCCCAAAGGGCAGGCAAGGACCCTTTGAGGTTCAATGGTGTCTAATTTGGACCCCTGCACTCATATATCAAGATGCAGTGATATGGGGCCAAAGCTGATAGCCTCAAATTTAGGCACATGGCCTCTAACTGAAGCCTGCTGGAAAAGCAGCATTCCTTTCTGTGCTCAAATAATTAGCAACACACTAAAGCTATCAATCAAGGCACAACAACTAGTTACACACAGGTATTTGGCTTGGCCACAGGTCACAAATAAAGAAATGTGCAGACAGCCTAATTGGAGATTTTATTAGAAGCAAGTCAACTGATATAATTTACATCATGGACTAAATTGTTCACCTCTTGGCAGGACTGGGCATGCAGTGTTTCTAAATTTAGATCAGCAAGTGAATAAACATAATGTTATATTACATAAATCAGCTAAAGCAAATGTTCATTTGCAATTACAGAACAGTGGCATTATACGCGCAAAGTTTTACTGATACATGAGGAAATGGAATACTCAAGTTCATGAACCACCACATTGCATCATCCAGTAAATATTGAAACAATGAGCAGCATCCACCTAGATGCAGTCATAAAAAAACAGATGGAAAAATTTAGGCCTTTACTCTCATACTAATAAAAGATCCCTCTGCAGAGACAGACAGTGTATTACCTATAAACAACCTTAAAGAATTATTTCAGTTCTTGATTTTTTACATTATTGCTATTATTTTGAATATAAGATTAACTAAATTGCAAAGTCATGATTGTGACAAGGCAGTTTTAACATAGTCTGATGCACTGTTGCTCTCTAATTTGGCTTGGTGCTGCTGAATACATTTGAAATGTCTTACTAGGTTGGATATTCATTTAAATCTATATGCACCTTTTCACTTAAATATCCAAGTAGACATAAAACTGTTTCTCCGATGTACTCCTTAGTCTTTTGATGTAATTCAGCCATGCATACCTGTGTGCTCAAACATGTAACGAGCAATTTCCTGTAGCACAGCTCAAACACAAGGTAATAAGGGTCACAACCTACTGGCTGATGTGACAGATCTTTAAATCTTACCATCATTACGAACTTTGGAATCTTAGATGGCAGGCCTAAAAGTGAGAAAAAAAAAAGTTTGTGACTGTAGAGGGTGATGCGCAGGACAAAATCACTGTGCTTCACATTATGCTTAATCAGTTCATCACCCCTCAGAGAACAGAGCCCCTGCTGACAAGTTCCTTTCCTTGTGGTATCAAAGCCAGTGGAGTCCCCGAGGACCCCATCCATTTAGATCATGGGGCAGCCATGTTTTGTTGCAAGATCCAGGATGCATCATTGCTTGCATGCAGAGAACTGTTCAACGCAAATTTATTTACAAACAGCAATTAGAAGGTATTTTAAACTGTCACATCACACGAACAGACCAGCCTTTCCAATAGATTGGTCAAGCCCTTCAGTAGCATCTGAATATCCGACCCAGGTGGGGTAGGGTGATAGAGCTCATGTTTATACATTGCTATACTATATTGAAAATATTTTGTCACACATTATCTCTATAACGCCAAGTATAATGAAGAATATTTCACATCAGGTGCAGTGCTTTATGCTGCAGAAATATTGATACAACCAACCTGTTTGCTGCAAATTGAACTTAATTTGCAAATCAAAAGTGACCATCAAATGTGTTCATACATTCAAGATAAGCTGAGCATGGTGAACATGGTGAGTTTTTAGCATTGTAAGTATCAACACCTTAAATCTGGAAAGAAGTGCATGTGATTCAATGAATTAAAACTTCCATTGTATAATAATAATTGATGTAAAATTTCTATAACAGAAAAATTCTGAATAGAAATTCCTGCTAACGAAAACTCAAATGAAAAAAAAAAACAGTACTGGAGACAGAGCAATGACTTGGACATCAAACGCAACCCTCCTTGAATTTTTAGTGGGTTTGTATAGATCACATTTTGGCTTGCATTCTTAACCTGTACTTGTTACTGAACTGGAAGTCAATTGCACTGAAAAACTGAAGCTACCATAACAAAGGGCACTGATTCTTTGTTCCGAAACAAATTTTTGTTCCATTAAGAGTTCTTATATTTTACATTAATTTATTATTACATGAATCTACCAAAGTTATACCAAAGGCCTTTGTGCAAGCATCATTTTTGACATAGTGTGACTTTGGACAGAAAATTAAGTATAGCACATAGTGCCTTTAGTCAGTGTTCTGTAATCTTGTTCATTACAAAGTTTGACAAAGTCTTGTTCATTACATAAGGTCTGACAATGAGAATATGACCAACTTAGACTGTAACTGCGTAAAGGCTATACTTGAATAAAGTATGGAGTTTGATGCAGGCATTTTACAATAAAAAAAAAAAGATTTTTAGTAGTGCAGAATTAAATACTAGTATAGCACATGGAAACTTTAAAGTAGTATGCAAAATCTCTACTATTCAACATTACAAACACCGTTCAACAACATTCAACAATTCTTGCTGGTGTTTCTAAGTAACTACTATCTCCCTACAGATGCAGCTGTCTCTGAGTTATCTCACTGGTTGCCACAAGTAAGAATACAAATACAGTTTCAATCATGCGAGTAGTCTCTAAAGATATTCTCCGAGTATTAGCATTTACCACTTCTGATCATTACTACTGTAAGATGGTTCAGCAATATACATCCAACAACTCTTGTTTAGCAAAACTAAGTAGCCATGTTAGATGAAAACTAGTAATACCTTTTGGAGTTAGAAATGTATTTAATAATAGTCATGCCAAACTACCAAGAAATATAATGCAATATGAGCATCATACCAGGTAAGGGCCTCATATAAACCTGGAACTAACATTGTTTTGTTGAACTCCTCAAGACTCACTTGTATATATTTATATCCTATTAACAGTGTGTTTTACTGTGTCTCAGCATGAGTTTTATAAAGTGGTTTTAAAACTAGGCTTTGAGGCCGTTGAGGCCATTTAAGTCCATAATTTACATTCCAGTTCTGAATACACACAATTTCCTATGTTCAATAGCACATTATTCCAACATTGTGACCTTAAACTACAGGGTTATTACTCAGTTATTACCCGTAAGACATATATTTTCAGTAGATACTGTGAATTATTCAGTAACTACACTGAAACTAATATGAAGGGTATGTTCTTACAAGAGTGAAGAAAGAAGCTCTATTCTCGCTCCCACTAGCAGGTCCTTGGAGTTTAAGGGGTTAAGTAGAACACACTTTGGGTGCTTCCTCTTCAAAGCTAGCATGTAATCACACAGCTTCAAAGACTATTAAGCTAAAGGAAAGAAAGAAACGAAAACAATGCACAGTAATTAATCCGATCAATCAATAAACCTTACCAAAGAGTCTCATTAAGCTTTTTATTTTCAACAAAGACCTAGTTCACCCCTAATGCACTACAAAATCAAGATGAAATGCAAAATGCATTAGTATATATTTTGCAATTGTTGACTGGGGTTTTATTTTTGTTAATATCTGAATGAAAATAAAAGATATTGAATTCTGTAGCCTGAGTAGTATTTTGGAGCAACTGTAATCCTACAATCACCAAACCTCTGAGCAAATTATGTAGCAGTGAGTCAGTTGACATGGTTTTTTGAAACAAAGGGCTTGGTCTTCACTTTAAAGACTTTGTGTACCACTATTGCAAAAGCTACTTAATAACAAAGGACCCACAAGTACACACAATAGGCTGGTCTCTTTGCTGCACTAATTTGGTGACATTGGTGACAGCATTGAGACTGCCGTCTATTCTGCATGATATACAGCATGCACACTTCTTCGACCAAACTGCTGAATTATCAAGTGGAGTTGTACACCTTATGTGCACTGTATATAGGTCAGCACCTAGGCAACCTGTTCTTCAACAGCAAGAAATGTTCTTCCAGTCACCTAACAGGCACTATGGCATTAAGGAAAACTACATTTTTTTCCTTAACTTTAAAACATTACTATTTTAAAATGTATGTAAATATGGGAACAAAACTCTAATTGTAGTAATTGCAGCATTGTCTGCAGAGACATGATAACTATTAACATATTGCAATATCTATGTGTTGTGACCTTTTGTAAATAAATGTGCACACATCCTTTTAGAATGCTTGTTATTGAAATGTATGACGGCCACACTCCAGAATCACAGATGTACACACGGAGGGTTTTCACAGTGGGGGGACAGGATGAAACCACATGCATTCAGGAGCCGCACACATCCAGGGCACTTAGACCCAGGACAAACAGCAATGGAACAGCAAGTAGCCCAGTGCAGCAGTTTACATAGCGCCATTAGGCAGGGAGTTGAGCTAAAGCAGTCACTTCACTCACACAAACAAGGAACACTTGAGGAAAAATAATTATCTGCCATTTCCCAAGTAAGGGTCAAATGCATTTCAATGTAAATGCAAACATTTCCTAACCCTCCTCCCCCCAGTTTATGATGAAGATGGAGTATTTTCAAGATCTGTTTCATTTTAGGAACTTAATTTTAGCAACTTCATTTCAGATTCTTTTTAGGAATCTAACAATAACAGATAAAACACCTGCTGCTGTGTGTATGCATAAAATGTGCCAGATGTGATGTGTCAAAAGTAAAGATGAATGTTCATATACGCATAATAACAGATTATGGACTTTCACGGTCCTCAAAGGATTTCTAAGATGATTTCCACAAGCCTTCTAGCTTAGGTCGTGTGAGTTCTAGTTTAAAACCCCACTTTCTTAGGGCACGGGGTCAAAATAAAACTGAATACATTTTAGTTTTATCCTGAGGGGGACCTCTAACCCAGCTCGTACAGGGTTACATTAGCATAAAATATGGTTTCTACCCTCCAGTGTGCAGTTAAGCAAGGCAACTGAAAGTGGCCGCATAGCATGTTTGATGTTAAATCTTATTCATTTACAGTTGTTTTAATGTAATGGTTGGATTATCAAACATGTCAGACTGATTCCAGCATCATTATGTCAGGAGCATTGACTGCTTTTACTGCATTTATGTGAGCATGCAGCATTGCTTTGGAAATTCTTACCAATGCAGGCTTGAACTGCTCTGTGGAAGCTTGTAAATCTGTTGTGCCTGATAATGGCTTATTTTTGAATATCATTCATCACATAACCTCTGCGTTAAATGTTGCAATGTTCCAAAAAATGAGCCATGCTAGAAACATGAGCTTTACCTGCCTGATGTGCTCTAGAGTTACAACACTGATAGTAGCTTGATTGGAGGCTTATCACAGTACTTCACCTTTGCTTGAAAATAATGCAGGGTCAAGATGAAATTATAGAAAATGCAATTTAGCCAACCAAGAAAAAGTAAAATCTTTAATAACCATTTACGTCAAAATTAACTTTCTGCAGCAAAACACATGGACCAATAATAATGTTGCATTATTGATATGGGTCATAAGAGAATAATGCAATAAACCAAGACAATGCGCCCACAATTAATCATAGTTTGCTTGAGGCACCTCCAAGAAAAATGATTTCATTTGAAGGACCACTCACGCAGTCTCTAATGAGATCAACTGTACTGGCTGGTTATTTTACTTTGACCAAAAGAGACTTCTTTTGTACAGATGGAAATACAGCTGATGAAATCCAGCATACATAGTGATAATGATAATGATAGTAAACATAGTATAATGATAGTTTACATTAGCTATCATTGCCTTTTTAATATATTCAACCACATATAAAGATTATTATCAATGACTGAGCTGCGTCATTCACAAGGATGGTGCTGCATCCTTTGCATTGCTTCTGCATGTCTTATACAATAATATAGCTAGAAATGCTGTGATGAAGTATTCTTTAGTGAACTGTGAGACGCGAATACACAGGAAGTCAAGTGAAGAGATGAACTTTAGCCAGTGAGTGATAGGAGTGGAGCCCTGGTACTGTGATAGAACCTACAGTCTCATCGTTGGCGAAGCGTGCACTCCTGTGGCTGCAGGGCTAGCTTTCTGAAGGCTAAGGGCACGCATGTCTATAAACAGCCGGAGGGAACGTTACCTGGTCTGATTATAGCCCATTTCTCCATTTCCCAAATGTTTTACAAAACCTGACTGTTAATCAATACTTGCAAAAATCTCCAGCTGGTGTGATCTCAGTTCACTTACCAGTGGAGCTCCTGCAATTGTAAATAGCTCAGGACCTACCTGTGACCAATGTAAGAAGACAGAATATAGTTGTGTTATAGATTATTTTAGAGTTAATATGTGTACAGTTAATATAATCAGTGGTTAAGCTGTTTATATGAAAGAAATTTTGAAGCATTTTGTTACTCTGTTGTTCCCCAAACTAAAGCAACACAGGTATATATTATCTGTACTCCTCAAGTATGTTATGTGCATGAATATTCTAACTTAATTTTACTTCATAATAAACACATAGCAACAATTTTACCATATCTATATTTATTTCCATATGGGTTTCATGTTAGCAATATATCATAGTTGCCAACCTCCCAATTACATCAAATGAACAACTTGTTTTATAGTGACTGGTAATCAGAGAAAACAACACTAGGCCCTTTGAAGTCTGGACAGGGAAGTCTATTGTGTGGTGATTGTGCGTGGAGTTGGAGAATATCGATGTCTCCAGACCCAGGGGGGTGACGTGAAGAGACAAGTCCTCCCAGTGCATAATAAATTTTAGCTGTGAGCACAGTTTGTTCCTCCCTGCTATGTGCAGATATAGAAAATGAGCTTCCTCGTGCGTGATAACAGACTCCTTGGCTTTTACAGCCTCCTTGTGAAGCTAATAAATGTCAGAGGTACATAATCTGCTACACACTTATGAAAACAGATCTCCTCTGTTAGCTTATTTTACGCTACATCCCCCGAGGGCTTGATATATTATATTGATGAACCCATTAAAGAGGATGATTTGACTAGAGAAACGCCTATATTAGATGAAGCTGTGAAAGATGAATTCAATTGTAATTTGAATAGCACAGCCTGGCCCACATGACTCCGAATGGGTGTCAGGGAATTGTCTGTTGGGAAATTGAGTTGTGCTTGTTAAGTCAAGTAGTCATCACTGGAAATAGCATTTGCCATCATATCTAGTGTTAATACAACAGCTTATTGATAAACCCTCTTCAAAGGAAAATTTTGTTCCCATGTCTAACCTCTTTAAAACCTCTCAGTTGCATCCTGTCATTTATCATTGTGCTAGGGAGCACATTCCCGATAAATAAGCCCCATCACTCATTGGCCGTATCACATTCCCTGTCTGATGCAGTGCTGACAAAGATGGTGTCAACATAATGTTTAACATTGAGGATATTTTACTGACAAAACGCTCATTACTAGTAGATCAAAAGATATGCACAGATACATGTTGTAACAGCTGAGATTATGCACAAACATTTTAGAGAAGATTTTAAAATGTATCTGGATTATGGAAAATGTCATGCCCCTAACACTGTGGGAGTAACGTCAAAATGTCTAAGGATCTTACTGAGTACGCAGTATCAGTATCCCCAAATAACTGACAAAACATCTTGTATAAGGTGAAAAGTAATGCATGGCTCAATCCATGATGACTGATTAATGGTGAACTGCCTTTTTTAATATATGCAGTGGACTGATCCAAAGACTAACTGCTCAGGAACATTCCCTGTGAATGACACGGCTGATGTGTAATGTGGGCCTTCAGGACACATAAGACTCAACTGATGCTCAGACATATTCTGCCTTACAGATAAGTGCAGCAGTAAAGCACTATTTATTTAGAAGAACTCACAAATATAAGCGTAGGGACATTTTTACACATAAGATACAGCTGTGGTAACTACTGAAGGCAATGGAGTTTTCTAACTCAAGGTTCCTTTTGTTCAAGATAAGCCCCCTGCTTTCTATTACTGTTCCAATGCCCTGATCGCCCTCCCTGCATGAAGCCTGTCTTGGACTGAAACTCTTTTTTTTCTGAGGTTTAATTATGGAGCTGTGGTCCACAGCAAACTTGGAGGTCAAAACGGCTTCCTCCACCTTCAGGAGAAGTGTATGAGAGAAACGTAGGGACTACTGTGCCGACACATGGCAGACGCGTTTGAGCCTGTGGTCACGGAACCCTGGCTACAGGTACGGCTCTTCAGATCTGACGGAGATCGGCAGCGAGGCTGTTTCATCTGTTATGGATCCCGTTTGAAATGAGCGGTTGCCTCAGAGGGAGTCTGGGTGGAGCGTTGCAAAAGCAGAGAAGCAGAAAAGAGTGAGCTACCACGCCGCGCCGTTCGCTACGAGGCACGACTCTTTTGAAACTGTTTATGTGGGAATGGATCCCTGTGGCCTGCTAATGGCACGGTTTTAGCGATCCCTGCGGAGGTCAGGCTTTGTGAAGCTGCTCTTGTTTGTGATAGTCTCTTGTGATATTGCCCAACAGGCCCAAGAACTGAAGGGTAATTTTCTGGATGGATGGTGTCATGAAAGCAGACAATTATCAGGAAGCAAGTGGGGTCTCTGAGGGTTATGGTTTTAGTAAGATTATTTGTTTTGTATACTTTTTGAAGCATCTGTGTGTAAGCTTAGCAGCCGAGGGCTTCTGGCACGGCATAGGATTCAATAATTGGCTGTTATTGGCTGTTTGTGAACATTCTGAAAATGTATTTCATTTAAAGGTATGAATGTAATACCAAATATGGCTTTGACCAAGCCGTTGTACGCTGCTGAAAGAAGTCAGAGTGATATTTGTTTAACTAATTGAGCCAATATAGAGGGACCAGAGAGAAAAGAGGAGCCGGAAGCGAGTCGTCATTGTACTCCAGTCCTGATTAACAAGCATCAAGCAGTCAGACGAAGCCCCACCTTCAAGGGATGTTGATTGCTGTCAATCAATAAAGGAACCGGTCCACTGGAGGAGGCTGCAACACATATCATTGCTTAAGGACTTTACACAAAGTCAAATACAAACAACCTTTCAAGTCAAACACAAGTAAGACTTTCACTTTGCTAAACAGAGACAAAAAATGAAACACTTTGCTACAGACAACAGCAAGCTTCATTGAATGGCAGCCAAATTATTGGAAAAGAAAAAGGCTTATTTATAAGGGGGGTTATCTTAGAGCTGTGCATTTGTCACTTGTATATGATGTCTGTACACAGAACATGACTTGCTGTGTTTAGTTTAAAGAAGTTAGTCACATGTAGACATGTAGACTGTACGCTGCATCAATGAAACACAAACTTGGGTCACAGAGTTCAGTCAACATTTGTAAAAAAGAAAAAAAAACATACGGTTCTATGCCTGATTTTATGGAGTAATATAGCTCATGGCAAAAATGTTATTGATTATAAAAAATATATTCTCTCCTTTGAACTACAGCATGTATTAATTATATGTTATGTGCCCTAAATGAAGCCAGAAGTTGGATTTGGACCCACTCACTTGAGATAATGAACTATATTATTTACCACAATCATAGACAAGAGGAATCAATCAATTTAGATTATAATTGTATTCAAATAGAGGAACTTTCATAGATCAGTGTGTGTTTATGTGAATTCTTGAATGTACAGACTGTAAAAACTGAAATTTAAGAACTGTAAGACCTGATTCCAGTTAAGTTAACAGGGACTAAAACCATTTCCTATGCAGTCAGCAATCACATCAACTCTTCTGATATTACATTGGCTCTCTTTATTTACTACATCCATGGGAATTTTCAAAATATGTACTATATTTTGAAAAATAAAGACACTTGTAAGGAAGACTAACTCAATTTTATTCATTGAATAGTATTTAATAATAATCTTTCCGTAAACATTAATGGTGTGTTTGTGCTCAAATAATTTTCACTCAATTCTAAGGCACATATTTATTTGGACTTCTGATGACATAAGCAAGGATGTTATTACTGAAATAGCTTCATTTAAAACAGAGATCCTGTGCTGCCACTCCATTCCTAAATCTACATAAGTTCTAATACAAAATCCCTCACGTATTGGTAAATAATTAGAATCACATGGTATAATAGGCCTCATTAATTAAAATCCAATGCCATAGGGCAGTATAATCATAATGGCTCTCTTCTAAAATACAAGTCATGCTTGCCAATGATAATTGTACAATCACTCTTTCCAAGCAAATCCTCAAGTATAATGAAAGAGTCTACAGTTGGAGTGCTAATGCATGTGGGCTCATCAAAATCATTAACGAAAGACTAGATTAACAGATAAAGCATAGGTCTGCTCCTGAAATATGTGCCTTTTAAACCCCTTCACAGTTTCCATTTTTTTTGTAGAGCACTAGCTCTCTATGCCGTTCTCATTAGTTACAAGACTAACGTGAAGATATTGTAACATGATTGGCTGCTACAAAAATGTGCACCACCAACCATGATGATGGATGGTGTGAGTTATCTTTAGATTAGCACAGCCCGGCGATACGAATAGCGTTCAGGTCGGCATGCTAGGTGTAATGCAATAATGAGGCTAATGCTAGTAGCTGCTGTGTGGGAGTTCACTCACTGCATATGTCTTACAAATCTGCTGTAAATGAATTCCACCAAACTGTTCAGCAGGAGGCCAATAGCCCTAACGTGGTTATATCAGCATAGAAATTTTCATCTGTACCATCCTCTTGTCGAGGGTACACAAAGAAAGGCATGGTCTGTAGAATAATTGCCCCAAGGCTTAGGGATACACAAAATGGCAATCCTTTTTTCACCCTTCAGTGCAATAACATGCACACTACATACAGTCTGCAAGTCAGCAGCCTGGTAAACACCTTGACAAAGCATCAGCAAACATTATTTGCTCCATTAATAAGCAAATCAGTTTCCTGGAAGGAGAGCAAAAATAACAAGACACTGAGGGAGAGGGGAGAGAGCGCCAGGCATGCCGAGCGTGTGATGGATATTTTGTACAAAACAACCCAATAGTCCTCCCAGTGTTTTCCATCACACTTTGTTCTTCGCACTGATCTTGTCCCTGGAAGTACATAATTATATTCTGTTAGTGCCAGCTGCCGGTTTCTAAATGATAACACAGGATTCGTGCTTGTTTCTGGGCATTGCAGGACATCGGCCTGCTAAAAGAACAGAGTGGAGGGGGGCACAGAGTTGGGAGGGGCGCAACACAAAATGCTAATTACACTGCCACATCCGAGATGTCCATCAAACCCCCACGCCTAATGAATAAAACCCAGCAGGCTAACCGCTTGCACCTCCCAGAAGAACCCAGGCGCTATGTAAAATCCTTTTCCCTTTTTTTTTAATAGCATATGGACAGTCCATACAGTTTAGATTAATTTCCCGACAACAAAGTAATGTTTGGTCTGGAGGAAGGAGAACAAGGGAGGAGTGGGAAGAATTGGCAAATCCACACAAGCACAACCCCCCCCCCCCACTTCTTCTCACACACATGCATTTACGTATATACAGGCATGCTTGTGCCCATAAGGAGAAAGGGGACAAAAATATTCCCGTAAATATTCAGTATATGCAGGCAAAGCTTAGGATCCTTGACAACAGATCTGAGAGAGCATATCGGAGAAGAGGCCAGTGAATGCCGCTAATATCTTCGATAGTCTAGTTATGCTAATGATAGGAGATAATGTAAAATTCATGAAGTGTACCTAGCAGATGAAGATTGTTAATAATTGTTCTGCTGGCAGAACAAGGAAGGAAGGAGAAAATATGTTTCAGAAGTTGTACACAACGGCATCTTTACATTTTGCCCTAATTGTTTGTAGACAGTTAAGTGTGGCTAAATTGTTTTCATATGTTGAAACATGTGCAGGGAGCAGACTGGAGACTTACCTTTCCAAAACAGCTGTTTGGCAAGAGCAAGCAGAATGCTTGTCATTAGTCTCTAATTACAAAGAACCTCTTTCTTGTAATTACTCTATAGAGATTAGACCTCTTCATTTATTGAGCTAGAAAAAAAATTCCAATAAACCAAAAACTACGAAGTCTCTTGAGACATCTTCAGAGCATTTTAAACCGCCGTTTATCAATCGCTCTTGGTCTGCAAATCCGGTTTGGACTGCATCGTCCCATTGGGGGATAACTTCAAAAGTATTCCCGACAGTTATGAGTTTGGACTTCCTCTGTGATACTTTTTTTTAAATGTGGTTGCCTGTGAAATCAGAGTATGTCTCAGCAAAGATCTATGAGGAGTCTGTCTGAAACGAATTATTGGTAGCAGTCATCAGAATGCAGATGAGCGGTATTGAAACTGGCGGAGGCTTGTAGGCCAAACCAGTGCTGTCAGGAAATCAGAATGTTTTGATTTCCTCAGAAAACCACACTCAATTTAGATTAACCTATACATGAATGTGAATATCTAGAGCATTTTTGAGCTATCTGGAGAACAATAGCCCTACATACTCAGGCAGAATACTAAAGTGGAGAGTCTACCTCCAATCATGCTTTAGATTTTGAGTGGCACGTCCATGAAGCGATGAGCAATTTTCATCAATTACACTTCGGTATACATGAAGAAACATGCTGTCGAGGGAGCATCAAAATAGCCTCACGGTTATCAAAACATAGCCGAGGTCTGCTTTGGCTGACATGAATGGCATGGTAAAGATTTTGCAGAGGCTGACCTCCCTCCGATCTGGTTGCCTTGGCTACAGCACCTCACGATCCTAGGGAAGTGCCGCTGACAGTCCAACTGTAGTGAGGAACGTCTGTGGTGGTTCGCCACACCTGCGTGCCATTCCAGCACCCTGATCACAGGCACCCCAGCCACCAGTGGACAGCTGCAATTCAAAGATCTGAGCGCCCATTTCCTCCCAGCTTTTTTGTGTTATGTTGTGGTGGTGGTGGTAGTGATGGTGTGCATGTATGTGTATGTGTGTGTGTGTGTGTGTGTGGGGGGGGGGGGGGGGGCAATTTGCATGACTGGTCATCAAGTGCATACCGAAATGAGTTTCCCTGTGTTCTTTCAAACTGACCCATGCCTGCTGGAGTGTAATGTAAAATTAGACGCACTCTGTTTTGGTTGCGTCAGATGTGGTGACTGGCAGAAAGCGTTAATAATTGCTTAAGTGCTCTTGAGTGTCAGAGCTGTCCATCATGCTTCTCGCCTCTCCTTCTTCAAGTTCTCATAATATTGTCATTAGACTTCAGAGGACAAACTACTTTTACTGACAGACTTGTCAGTTTTGCACTTCAAGTTGTGAAAATATTTTACCTTCAACTCTTCAGCCTCGAGAAGACGGAGCTTTTTGTTTGAGGTTAATTTTTTCATTTAGCCTCAATGTTTTTAAAAATGCAGCTCCTCGAGAAATGTAATTATTCACTATGATGTGAAGTGATATTAAAGATTCAGTGAAGAATTTATTTACCTTTGGCTTGGTAGTTTTTTCTGCTTGTCTTATATCACAAATTATTTCTTTTTCTTCTACAGAATACTCTTTATCAATTGTTTATATTGTTGAAATAAGTGTTTTGTAACCATGATCAAATTGTTTACTGCAGTGAGAGTGGCCCATAATCAGACTTTTGTGCTTTTCATGTGGACCAGTGAGTAACCATATCCCACTGTATCCACTCATGCTATCAGGTAGATGGTTATGTCATTTTAGTTTAGGCTGTACTACTGGAAGGCCCCTACTGAGATGCCATAATAGTGCAACATTTAATGGCCCTACCCCATCCCAATAGTTTCATTCACTTCTCTGGGAGAGGAACAACCAATTTGTTATTTTAATGGGTGTCAAATTTGTTTTCCAAATCTACTAAAAGGTTATCGTTGTTACATGTGGACAAGTGCTTATATCTGAATCAATGTTAACTTTGTTACCAGGGTAATTTACTGTTCTCCTCTGACCACAGTGCACAAACTTAATCTCCCTATTTTTTTTTACAAAACACCAGGTGAATGGGATTTATGCCCTCGACATGACTGGACATTACTGCTCTTTGATTAGAAACAAGAGGAAAGGCCACTCAGGGCAGTTTGCCAAGTGCATGCTATTGCATACAGCTCCATACCAACATTAACACACAAAACATACTATGGAAATGCTTCGTCACTGTAAGGTCATTGAAGTAAAGGTTAAGTGAGCTTTTAAAATATCACTATATGGCTTGTAATGAATGTTATGGCCATAGGTTTTTTTTTCTAGCTGGTCTGGTCTGCTCCCACTGAATGGGGAGTCAAAACTGCACATTTGATGCTGCTGTATATGTTTGTACCAGTGAAACATAGTACTGTGTGGACACATTCATTAGCATGCGTTAGTCCCTCTGAGAGGCTGAGCTCCACTGTGACACAACACCAAGCGCCACTCTCAGAGGAGCGGGAAATGTCACAGGACCCACAGAGAATGAGCGAGGCCAAGAGGGGGTGAGGGAGCTAAGAGATGTCATTTTTCTCCAGCAAGTTATCTTTATTGAATAAAATGTCCCCTATTAAGATGGATACCGCAAACAGTCTTTTGTTTACACAATAACTGTAAAGGGAGGAAGAATTCTCACATTCTGCACAGACAATTTATTATTAATAAGTACATCAGTGAGAGAGAGCTGTCTCGGGGACCACAGTAGTCACAGATGGAACATTTATCAAGCACACACAAATAACCCACTACACAAGATACACTGCTTCCAATGTAAGATAACATAAGATAAATATATCAAATTGCTTGATAAGTTATTTTGAAAGCTATAACTCTACAGCAAAGTCTCAGTATCATACAAATGAATTAAAATTGTTTATTTTAGGCAACAAAATAAACTATTTAATAAATAAGATCAACTGATAGATATATTCATTAAACTGTCAGGCCATAACTATCACATAGAGTGCTCTACAAAATTATTGGCACACTTGGTAAAGATGAGTAAAAAAATATGATTTTTTTTTATTGTTTATAAGCTTGAACTTGGACTAAAAATACAAAAGTTTTTACTTTAAATGAAATCAAACATATTCGAAGAAAAAATGGTTATGACAAAATAAATATTTTATAAGTGAAATGTAATCAACATGTCCATTAATTTTTTATCTCACTCATCCAATTATTCAGATACTCTTTAGTTGTCATTCACAACTTTCTGCAGTGCAAAGTTACAAGCCAAACACAGACATCCCCAGTTCAGAGAATACACGGCAACAATGAAACTCAAAAATTGTGAAACCTTCTCTAAGGCTCACATTGCTGGAGAAGTTGCATCCTGGGTTACTCAGTCTCCAAATTACAATTAGACACCTCTTCAAACTACAAACTAGTCTCCAAACTACAATTAGACACCTCTTCAAACTACAGACTAGTCTCCACTAAACTATTTGGAAAGCTTGCCAGAAGGAAGTATCTACTATTTCCAAATCACAAATGTATGTACCTTAATTGCAACCTAGTTCTCTGTACTCTGGTTACACAAGACAAAAATAGTACTTTTGGCAGCAAACATCAGATGTCTATGTGGACTCTCATGCAAAAAGTTGCATGCAGAAAACAGGCTAATTCCCACGGTGAAGTATGGTGGTAGACCTGTAAATGTCGAGTGTCTGTGTTACATTCAAAGGCCCTGGGAATCTTGTTAGGAAGCATGTCATCAAACATCAAATACCAGGAGATTTTAGCTGGAAACCTCTGCACGAAAAGACTGGGTTGTGGTTCTTTGTGGGTCTTTCAGTAGGTGAATATGCATACTTCCATGTTCCCACTGTGTGGTCAGACTGGGGCCATCCCAGTCCTCTGTGCTGAAAACATGTGAAGTGAGCATACAAGAACCCACAAGTGAGGATTCTATTTTCAGTGTAAGATTAACCTACTAAAAAACAGAACAATTTTATCAGTCTTTTTTGCTCATTGTTTCCAAAAGGGGCAGCAAAGCTTTGGGTTATTGCATAAACTGTCATGTGGCATAATAACCTCTCAGTATCGAACAGTTATATAGACACTGTAGCGAGCTGTTATAAAGATAATGTTATTTATTTCTCTCAGCGACCTCCTGTGTTACAGAATAGTAAATGAGTCCAGCCCTGCCCTTCTGTCTATATGGGATTTATATTCACCCAAGGACATCCTCCCCTTTCTGAGACCGAAACCCAAAACCAAACCACTGCCTTTCTAATTAATGACCATAATGGAGCGAGGTGTTCCTTGTATGTGGGGTGAGAATAGTGTTCCCAGATACTGTTCCCCCCAGAGCAGACATCTTCTCAAAGTGGACTAGGCTCCTTTAGGAGACAGATGGGACTGACAGCCTTAATAGCCACCATTGCACCGGCTTCCATCTTAGACCATGCTATTGGATTTCCTGACCCCCATATCAGCACCGACACATGTAGATATGGTAGCTGTGTCTAAGGGCAGAAACGAAATCAATACCACAGGCTTCTCAACAAGCCTTACTGCATTATAGCAGTCTGAGTGAGGCCATCTGGCCCAGTCTCGAGAGCAGCCCTGTACCATGTAGCTTGCTGTCAGTAATGTCTCTCTTATTTGGTTAACACTAATCAACTACAGCAAAACAGAGCAAATCCTGTAGCAGAGAGCCTTAACTTGATTTTTTTTTTCTTTCAGGGTGGTGAGAACATCTGTCCCCTCAAAACAACTGAGTTGTGTCAGGGATCAGGGGGTCTACAGGATAGGCTGACGCTGAAGGCGCATGTCTGATTGCTTGAGGCAGGCGGTGTCCAGGTTGAGATGGAGAGTTATTGTAATTGGAGTCATGCTCAAATGTATATGGGTGACTGCTATTGAGGAAGTACAAGGAGCTCATCTGCGAATCTCCCATGTGGCACACCCTTTGCTCATTCATGGACACCCGGCACTATTAACTATTAAATCTATGCACCCCGCTTTCTGCATATATAACAGAGCTGCTGTTCAAAGAACAGAAATCTCAGCACAGAAAATAATTTTCCAACTTTGATGGAATCCTGAAGCTATTTTCTTTTTTATTGTCCAGAGATCCAGTCTTCAAACGCACAGCCATTTTCATCTGGATAGTGTTTACACTCATAACCAGCAGTCACAGTAATGCAAGACATCTACTGCTGCTTAATTAAAAAGAAAGAAAAGAAAACAAAAGAAAGAATGCAAGCATGAAAGAACTCCATTTTAATATGAGGCTGTAAAATGCCTTGCCAGCAAACAATAACGCTATCATTTGACATGTGAAATGTCAAAAACAGCACCCTATCACAGCACCTAGAGGCAACCTTTGAAGTCCCTGTGTGAACAGATCATATTAAATCATCAAAGATCCCTTTTAGCTATAAATTCCACCCGAAGCAGTAGCCCCTGACAACAAACAAACAAAGGTCAAAATGTAAATATCACAACTTGAAGAAGTCTGAAAGTAAATTTCAGCACTTGGTTCCCTTTCTCTTTTGTTTGTCTGTGGCACAACGCTTGGAGGAACCAGGAAGGTGTCTGTTATTTGGAGGCTGATTAAAACATAATGGCTGATGTCCAAACTGTTTTGCACAGGGGGACTTCACAGCATGCGGCTCCTTCTACCTGGTGCCACCGCCCTGCTTTAGGTGATTTACAACTGACTCACACAGTTTACACAGTGCGGTGTTTTTTTTTCTTTCCTGCTGAGTGCCAGGTTTAGAACTCCTTAAGAAATATTATGCTTTGCTGACAAAATACAGTGACAGCCATCTGCTGCTAAAAAAAAGTGTGTGTGTGTGTGTGTGTGTGTGTGTATGTGTGTGGGGGAGAGAGAGAGAGACAGAGAAAGAGAGAAAGAGAGAGCAAAAGAGAGAGAGAGAGAGAGAGAGAGAGAGAGAGAGAGAGAGAGAGGGTGTGGCAAGGTGTTTTAAACAGTTTAAAAGCAGGGAGACACTCAGGGCTGAAGGTGTGTGTAGCAGCCCACTGACACTAGATTTCTAACAGCTCTGATTGAGTGGAACAATGCCTACAGTGGAGTTTGAATTTGACTTAAGATAAACATTTTGCAGATAAAATAAAAATGATGCAGGGGAAGCAGAGGTCCCTAAAAATGTGAAATTTAGCAAAGGACCCTTTACAAGCATTTAGCCAGAGAAACATATGTCAGACAAATGAATTATTTGCTTTGATAGGTTCACCTGCAGAGAAGCAGGTAGATCAATGCGGGTACTGTTTCATTAACCCCCGGTTCAAACTGCACTGTTGCGTGAAGGCTTGTGGAGAAGCAACAATTTGATAAACTGAGACACATGCCGGCGCACAATATGGCTACCTGTGCTCTTTGTGCATTGATCAGTGCCCTGTGAGAGCTCTAATTCCAGGCTACAGTGTGTTACAACATGGTCACAGCTGGCAGTTTTCATTATGTACCTGACTTGTGTATGATTTGATTCTTATGCATGCGAAACACATTGATATCTGCTAATTCACCTATTTTGGTTTTTAAAGAACAGAATGACCTCTTGGCATATTAGGAAAAGTGATCACAAACCAAATGAAGTACATGACTGCTTGAACCTCTGGGCCACCTCTAATGGATGTATTCACTTGTATACTCTAATTAGCCCTTAGTTGGGTGAAAAGTGCTTGTTTTGGTTTGGATTGTGACTGGGAGACAAGCCAAAGCTAATTTGAATTCGTCACTATAAAAGCCTCCACCCCCTGCATCTGAGGCAGACTATAAATAAGGATTGTCATTGTAACCTAATCAAATTATGTGAAATATTTTGGTAGGCCTGTCACTGTTTGAGTGCTCTCGGCAGACGACGTACGCGGTTCCCCTGAGGTTTTCTCATCTCACTTCAGGAGCTGCTGGCTTGCTTCCCTTCCCCGTACACGCACGAGCATTAAGCATAAATGGCAGTCACATGATTCCGATGAGCGCGGTGAGACAAGACCAGTCTTTCGGCAAGTAAGCTTTTGTAGTGGAAAGCACAAAGCAGAAAACAAGGGGGTGGGGGGAAGACGGGAGGGGGTTGTGGGGGTAGACAAGTGGCAGAGGAAAACTGATAATAATAGCCGACTCTGGTGGAGCTGCAGAGAATGGAATTCCACCGGCCCCTATCAGCGTTTAAGCGCTGATGCCATCACTGATTGGCTCGATTGGGTTAGACGTGAACCTAAGGTGACACGCCATAAGAGGACCCATGGCAACTCACACAGAGCCATTGAGAGGGGAATGAATTATGATATCACAAAGGCTTCATAAAGATATCCAGCTTTCATCAGTAATAAGTGCAACCGTTCATTCGTCCTCCACTCATGGCCAATAATCCTTCAGATACTCACCGTTCACAGTCCATAAAGCTCCAATAAACAGCTGCATTCCCAGACTAACCAGTTATATTTATTAATGTCTAACGTTAACTGATCCAGTCTGGCCCTCCAGGAGAGTGTAACTATTTTACTGAATAAGTGAATCAAAGCAAAACGTATGATATTTTTAAAATCACAAGACTCAACATATACTGTATGAAGAATTTTGCTTTAGAGAAATGCTACGAATATTGGAAGTATAAGGGACATGAAATAAGAGAGACATGCAGAGTAAAAAGCAAGTCGTTGATGTAATCTACGAATGCTAACAAGCTGGCCATGACCTTATCGAAGAGCACTTCCCAATTGCCCCTCATGTCTGAAACTCATTCTGTGATGCCTGAGATAATAGCGCGATAATAACCGTGATCAGCTGACTGTGCTCTGCTCACCGCCCATGAGGAAAGAGGAGAGCCCAAAGTCATCAGTGGGCGTGTCAGAGTAAGACGCATTGCCCTTCTGGGCCTGCTGAGACAGCCTGACCCCCCCCCCCCCCACACACACACACACACACAACCACCACCACCACCACCACCCCAGCCAAGTCAGCCATCCGAGCCCAGCTCCCAGCCACTGCAATCAGCCTCCACCTGTCGGCCACGGCCCCGCATGTTGCTCCGCTCTGTCAGGGATTTTTCATCGGCCCTGGAGGGCTGTTTTTATTCATTGTTTCCCCGATGTAGTGATTGATGTTCCGCTCCCTTAATCTGTGCGAATGCTAAGTGGCGGAGCGCCGATCGCAGGCCCCTGTACCACAGTGGCCACGTGGCCGGGGCCACTGCTGACTGCAACGCTCCCTCCACCTCATTTACATTTCAATCTCCGCCTCATGAATGCGAAGACTCCGGCCCGAAATTAATAACGCGAGCGGCAAGCGGGAGGTGGGCACGGCAAGAGGAGGGAGTGGGCACGCGGAGCGGGGCCTGCTTTCTTCCTCCTTTTGTTCTTCGCCCAAAGTGCCCCCTGCTTTTACCCCCCACCCCCCCCACCCCCCAGCCTTTCTCCACGCCTACGATGAATGGCATTACAGACAATGGCATATCCGGAGTGACACAAATTTATTTCAGTTGCACCGCCATAGTATATTTTCATAGAACCAGGGGCGATTTGTCTGGGGACAATTTAGTTTCCATAAAGGATTTAAATGGTTTCTGTGGAGATAGTAGGGAGAAATTTAATTTGTTTCTCATTTACTACAGCAGGTATGAAAAGGAGAAAAATTGGATGGCTGATGGGCTAAAAATTGGTGCTGTCCCTCTGCTGTATCCCCTAAAGGATTGGGACTCTGAATCATATAGATTGAGTTCGACCCCCCGTCTCCACCCAGCCCAAGCTGCCACATGTACCACTCCACCATTTAGCCCCCCCCACAACCCCAACCCCTCCTTCCCAAACCCCTCCAGCCCTCTGAGACTGGTAACCTTAAACCAACTTAAAAAGTAACCTTTGGGGAGGCTGCCAATCACTCCAAAAACAACGTTTCCATCGATCTGTCTGTCCCTGTGATTTATGGCTTCATTTTACAGTAATTGAGAATTAGTGGGAAGATTAGCAAGGCTCAACACTTCGGCTTGATATGCACTCTGAGCACTGTAATTTGTCACTTCGGGATGTTGGACACTTTCTTACTCACAAAAGAGGTGGGGGAGGGGGAATTCCCTTCTAATTGAATTTCCAGATAACGCTGGAATTAATTTGACACTGTCGAAATTTGAATACAGACTGCGTGCCTTCCCATTGTGAGGCGCAGAGGCTCTGGCGCACACTGCTGGGCCAGCAGACAATATTGATCCAAATCACTTTGAGTTGAGGCCAACTGAAGTATGGAATCACTAAATCTTATTTACACTCATATTGGAGCAGTTCATCTGCAGCTATCCTGTGCAGATAAAGAATATTACCTTTCATTTTGTTTGACTGCGCCCAGATGAAGTTTTGGGTATTTCCGACCGGGGGCAAACATAGGGAATGCCTGGAGTCAACAGTAGCGATTGAATTACCTGCCAGCTTTAGAGGTCTATTGTCTGGGTAATTTGTCGTCTAAGTGGCGCAATGAAAGCACTTCCCACCACACTCAGAGCTTCCACTGTTATGTCATTCATAGCTGAGAGACAGTTTGAGAGCTTCTCTTTGTACAGAACAGAGGTCTATGGATCATAACTTTCTCTGTTCATCCAAGTGAATGTAAGACATGGAAAAGTAATAAAATAAACAAACATATGTGAATAAACAAATGAACAAACAAACCTCCACATAACAACTAAACATATCTTCATTAGCACAAATAGCATATGTACTTTATGGAAAATAAATATATGTATATTGTATTATGTGAAGATACAGTGATGCAATTAACATTCATTATGCTGCAACAGTAAACCATGACAGTCCTTAGATTTCTACAGATAAGAATATTGAAATAACCAGGTTTTTTTTTTTCTTTTTTTATCCCATTGAGCTCCATTGTGCTTAAGTGCTATTTTCAGTGGGTTGAGTTAACGCTGGAGCTCTTTAGCAGGCTAAGAGATGCATTTATCTGCTTAATGAACTTTGGGCTCTAACTTAATCCCGCTAATGCCTGTGTGAGTCAATTAGCAGTAGTTGGATGTGCTGTGCTATTTATGAGCCTGAGCGAGGCTCATTGCACGGAGGCTTGCCGAGCACAGCTCTGGGACCCGGTCTGTGGGGCTCCAATCAGTGTCCTCATGGAGGACAGCACCCTGTGGAGCCACACTTCACTGTGGCCCTAATGAAACAAGCTCAGCAGCTTCCAGGTCCATTCCTACCCACAATGAGGGCCAAGCGCCTTTCTTTCTGCATGTTTAAAAGTTTGTTACTTATTCAAGAGTTAAACCTCAGTTTTCAATTGGAGGCCATCACTGTAAAAACCTATATCATTACTGCACAGCAAAAGTAAGTAGACATGAACATTTCTCTGGATTGAAATCAGGCCTGGATGCTCTCAGTTAAAAACAGTTTCTTTCAACAGATGGCTTTTTTTGCATATCATATAAGTCAATAGAGATCTTCCTCCCCCACAGTCATTCAGACAACACACTACAGTGGAAAATGAGTCATGGAAGGAACACAAGAGAGGTCCCAACAAAAGCTCCTCTATCATATTATAATGACATCAGCATACACAAATTCACATAATTTAATCACGAGAGCGGGCACTGCTGTTGGTAATAAACAAGCACTCCTCCCTGGTCTCTCAGAAGACTGTAATGCAGAGTAATTGAGCCTGACATGGTCTTGTAATGCTGTGAAAACGAGATGGGCAGGACATGTGTCTGAACACCCAACAGGTTCCAGAGGTGCGTGTATGTGTCTAACCTCTCATTTTCCATTCAGAGCAAGGTGCCGAGCCTGGACCACACGGGGCCAGGGGAGTTGGGGGGAGGAGGAGGAGGAGGAGCAATGAAGCAGAGGAGAACAGAGCGAAGTGGAGAGCGAGATAACTGAAAGGATGTGAGAAATAGGCAGACAGGCTCAAATGGCCCATCGATAGATTCATCACGCTGGCAATTTGGGCCGCGTTTAACATACATTAGCTGAACGGACCCAAGCTGTACGTCTCATGTCATGGACTCAGGGTAAATAACAGTTAAAGCTGGTGTCACCGTTGACCCCTGTGACCTCTGCAGCAGCAGTGGGAACATGAGAGAGCCCTGCACAGATGGAAGAGTCACAGCACATCTAGGGGACAGAACACACCCCAACACATTTTACCATTTCACAACATCATTATCAGGAGACACACGCACTCACATGTTCATGTGTGTAGAAACACAGATACAGGTGGAGCCCTTTTCTTTATTAAATTAACAATTAAATTAGCAAGTGTACTGGAATTTTTAGTTACCTATAATAAGGCTGATGTCATTGTCATTTTTTCCTAAGACACTTTCATCGTACCTTGCCTTGCTTGGTATCTGAATTCATACAAAATATGAGGATTAAAATACATGTTAAAAATTAGGTAAAGCAATGAGCTTCATAATATTTTCAAGCAAACCTATTTCCTGAATTATAAAACAACCACATTTCAATACTACGCCATTGGTTACATCACTGTTTCTTAAGTATAATCAGAATTTACTGAATAACAACAACTTTAAGGACAGAGATATGCAGCATTATTGTTATTATTATTCAGTCTAGATTACCAGTGACAGACCACCATTCCCAGTTCCATGCAGATGATAGTTTCGCTGAACAGAACTTGATGGTAGGGTTTAGTAATAAATATTCAGTCCCAACAGTCCAGTGCAGTAAGTTCTTGTGAGGCCCTAATAAACATTAAACAAGGAGGTCATTTCCAGTGCTTCAAATTTGAGATGCTTAATTTAATTTTACTTTATAAAGTCTTAAGAAATTATTTGACTCTTAGTAAATGGTTAAACATATTTATTGTTATTTGGAGACTTTTGAAGCCTATCACTTAAAGTAAAGAGATGTCCCATCATACCATGTCTGAGGACTGCAGCTTTGCTATGTTTAGGTTGATTTCCATGTTTGTATTTATAACAAAAAATCATGTGTATGTGTTCATGTGGTGGAATATTGCTTTAAGATAATTTGATCTTTGTGGAATATAACTGGGAACATCTCCATTATGCATCCAGACAAGTTCTAAATTGGATAATGTTAATATTTCAGTGCCTTTACTAATTTACAGCTCACTGACATGAGTGAATGGAATCAAAGTCAAAGCAGATAAACGCAAAAAGATTTTTTTCCCCCTGTAGTTAAAAGACTGGACCATGTAAGCGCCCTCAGCCTTCCTTGGTGACACATCGAGACGACAGCCACTCTCCCCTATATGTCATTGTAGCAGAAAACAAACGATCAGTGAGCTTTGAAAACCCAGCACAGCACCACAGGGCACGGCGTTGAACATCCCTCATGCGCCAGACAGACTGAGTACCTGTATGAAGAACAGCACCTGAGGCTAACCAGTTACTATGCCACTCACTCAACTCAACAAAGCTCTCTAGCACACTGGAATAACTCTTATGTGTCGTGTCACATTTGGAGTCGATGAAGAAGGTAAAGACTGCATGATTGAGGGATTTGAAACAGGAGGCAGTGAATTTGCTTAGATGCAAGGAGAGCTTGAGCTGAAAACAAAACATTTTTCTGACTTGAGCTTCAGTCATTTGGCCAATTTTTGAGACGTAATCATCTTTTAGCAGAGCAGAAGATGCAAGAACTTTGTACAAAGTTGCAGCATACCAGGAGAAAAGTTATCCTTTCCCGTAGGATAAATTATGGGATGTGATGTTTGTTTCCTCAGTGATGACTACAGCTCTGACGTTCTAGACATCTGAATATGAAGAATCAATTCTACTGAGTGGAACTTTCTGTAAACCAAACAATTGAGCAATATATTGCATAATGCAGAATTCCCCATCTGAATCTGATATCCTGGCTATAACTCACCACTCTGCTGTTGATTAATAGGGCAAAGTACCTTTATTGTCCATCTTACCACATTAAACTCAACTTGGTGAAGTTTTACCCAAACCAGTGAACCTTTTTTGCAATCATCTTACCAATTAGAGCAAATTAGAGATACAAGGTTTTGCATATCCTAACTGTGTTACACTGAGAAAAAAAACTAGGCTTGATTCCTTGCTTTAAGTTCATGTGGCTCCCTAATATAACTGGTCAGTTAAAATGAATTTACAGCATGTGTAATTAAATTTAATTGGATCTTGTCACTTTGAATTGGTGCCATTTTTTGATCCTCTAATGTTGCTTCCAGTTTGCTTGGCGCTTTATCGAAAGAAGTGCCCCTAACCCATGCAGAGCCAAATACATCTAGACCTGGTCTGAGTTCAAAGCCTTTGAGCCTTGACTGCAATAGCATGGAATCAGGCTCATTTGGTAGTGGTTTATTTACTTAGAAATGCAATGCAAGAGTCTTTTTTCCTCCCTCCCTCACTCTAGAAGTCTTGCTGGAGTTGATGAGGTCTTTACGTATGGACTGGTCTCTGTAATGTGCCCCCACATGCTTCAGAAAGCTTTGGCTTGAACTTCATCAGTCTGCAACATCATAAATATGGATGGAAGAACCAAACTGGAGCTTCAGTAATTAAAAACTCTAAATCCTATTCCTGCTGGACTCTGTAGTCCAACTACTCATGTAGTTGATATCTGTTATGATGAAAAGGTTCTCTTTCAATTTAACTTTATGGTTGTTACTGTGGCTGAAAAAAACATGCACATTTGAGTTCTAGCAGACTACAATTAATATTGTAGAATCACACATCACCTGAAAAACCCCCAATACCAAGTGCAAGGACATACAGCGCACAAAATAGAATGTAACGTGATTTATTAACTGGGTTCAAAAAGCTGATATATTTTCTAAAGGTTTTCACAATGCTTTAATCATTTTACATTTGCAATTAAGTAAAACGATGAAGATTGATTTCACCAGGATCAGCCTTTGCTCGGGCCTTTGTGCAGATAAATAAAAGTGTTAAATTGTGTGGTCTGTTAAAGCTTGGCAGCATACAAATGGTGCCCGTGTCCCAGCCTAGCTAAGCAAGGAATTGAACATGCAGCCCAATACCTTTGCAGCTGAGAAATCTTTATTCACAATAGCCAGGGCTGCTAAAGCACATTCCCTTTCAATCCATTAAAGTGTCCCGTCCCCAACTCCTCATCACACCGGCCTCTTAATTTGACAATGACAAAGAGCTGCTTGCTGATTTTAAATTTCATAATTTTAATCTGTCAAGTCTGACATTTAATTAGTGGCTTCCTAACCTGTGTCTGCCTCGCTTGTGAAGGGCACCGTTGTTCAGCATGCAACACAATCTTGCTGGCGAGAGTGGATTAATATAAACGTACATTACCAGCTGCTACAAAGACAATACACCGAAAGAGGGGCTATTAGTTCTTAATCTAGACAGATGAGGTTAATAATACCTTTAAAGCACGGCTCTATTAAGGCCTGACTGATTAAGACCCGTGCTGGCTCCTTCATGAGCTGCTGATTGGAGCCAGCGCGAGAGCTTTTTGTTCTGCTCTTCACTATCAGAGGCAAATCCCATATTTTTTCACCCCCCCCCCCCCCCCTTAGTCGACAATGAGGACCAGCCTAATGAGAATCTCAACAGGTCCCTGTGGGTTTAACAAAGAATAGTTATCAATTGCATAGTCAGAGAAATGTGGCTTCCTCCTGGTTTAGATAAATCTTAACAATAGAGGCCATGGCATGGTGGTGAGTCAGTTGCCATGTGCCCTGGAAATGGCAAAACACTTTCCCATGTCATCTCTTAACCGTGAAATGGATGCTGTTCTGTGGCTCCGGTTAAAGACTAGCTAAAAGGTCCTTGTTCACTTTTAACCTCCACATTCTGACTCTTTCTTTCCCTTTTCCTCTGATTTCAAGCAAACAGCTCTCTGAAAGGTGTTATTGATTTGTAAATCAATAAGTAATGAGGCAAGATGGCAGGGAAATGACTGAGAGACAGGCAGGTGTACTACAGGGGCAGGCAGCTGAGTTCGTGGGCAGCCTCCTAATTAATACCTCTGTGTTGCCCTTTGCTTGCTCACAGCTGATGGGCATCATGGCTGGCATGACACCCTGCCACACAAACACTGGCATTAGCACTGTCAGCTGTCTGTTATCATCTGTCTGCAAAAATTTTTTGGGTTTTGTTTTCATTTTCTAGGGAGTTTTACTAGCCAGCATCTTGCCAAGGGTATAAAGTCAAAAGTCAATGCTGTCTTTCGCAAGGTAATTAAAACACCTATCACTTTTAATGGTGCAATAATTTTATATCCCATAAAATAAAGATGCTGAATTTTGTTCCTATTTTCTTTCCTGAGTTAGTTTGCTCTTTTCGGTAAAGATGATGCTAATGTTCGAAGAGTGAAATCCGAGTGACGAACATGACCTGCGGATATTCAGCTGCTAAAAATACCAAACGAAAAACATGTTAAAATCACAGCAGTTCAGAGCTGGGATTAAACTTCAGAGCCGTTTCAGAATTAAAGTTCCAATTAAAGTTCCTTTCTGTATAAGTACTTGTCTTCCAACAGATATCAAGAATCATAGTTTGTAGTAATTAGTAAAGGGCTTTTCAACAAGCATCCCTTGATCCTGTGCTGAGGCAGTTTCAGTGATGGCAGACTGAATGGGCATTCTTTGTTCATGGGCGTTAGTGGCCCACTAGTGGTGGAGAGAGGATGTCTCATCTCAGAAGGGTGGAGGAGTGGCCTGAACTTTTTAACACACATATGCTCATAAAGATTGTATACTATATAAAGTTAACACACCAATGAATCGTGTTACATTGCCTCTGCAAATGTTTGACATTTAAGAGATTTTGTATGTGGTCACATAATTCAGCAGAAATCTGCTCTTTAACCCATAGTTATGATGGATGTTATGATGGATATATGCATGCATATATACCCAGATTTTATTAGAACTTGCAGTAATGCATTAACAGTGTATCGCTAGCACATTACTAAATCATATAATAACTCATATAAATAAAAATGTATTAACTTCATTACAAACCAGTTCCTGTTAATTTCCCTTTATCACACACTGAGACAAATTCTGTTCATAACTGGCAAACTAGATGTCATATTCGGAGGAAATGTCTTCAACCCATGGAGAGGATGGCCCTTTCTTTCAGAGTGCATTCAATGATCATCTGTTCTGGCAGACCTGGGTCTCCAGTGCTGGGATCCCTAATGTGTGGGGAAGTGTGGGGAAGGCAAAGTGAGAACTGGAACAGATGACAATTAAACAAGCAGGCGGAGAGTCAGTGTTATGCTGGCAGGTGGATGAAAGCGTGTTAGTGGTCATAAATGGAAATAACGCATGGGGGGAAAGAATACCACCTGCTTAACAGATATAAATCATGTGGCAGTCTAATTGATAATTGATAACAGGCTAATTTCCTGCAGAGGGGAACTGTAACTCACTCAGATTCCCTGCAGCCATAATCGACTTCCCAGGCACATCTGAGGGCCGGACTCCCTCTGCAGTCCACTGCCTCTCGTTCACGTGACGAGTGGGTCTGCGAAAGTAATTTCTCTCTGGAAGATAAGTACGTCCCTCTGCACGCGCACCCATGTCTGAAGCACATTGATGTGCCGCGGTCGGCTGCTTCTTTCGTGAGACATGTTCGCCGCGCGGCTCCAGCGCGACGCAGCGGCGCGTCTGCCCAACTCGACTCTGATAATCTATGGCTAATCATATGAATATGATGCACCCCACTGCTCATTACCAAGGCCATTATCCCTTAATTAGCATGATTAAAACACATAATAGAGACGACCCCCCCCCCCCGCCCCCCCGCCAACCCTTGCCTTGTTGCCACTGGATCTCTGTTCTTGATGTCATGAGTTGGAGACATGAAAAGAATAGCACATCAAAAGCAGAGGGGCTGAATTAGTGGGGGTTTTGCAGGTGTGGATGGCGCAGTGGCAGGGATCACCCTGTCCTGCAGTTCACTCTCAGAGAATGCTGCTGTACTCGCTGAGCTCCTGCTCCTCTACAAACCTCTCATTAGAGGCGCAGGGCTGGAGCTGGAGGCCCTAATTAGGGCCTGATCTGAAACTTTCTCTTCCTCTCGGGCTCACTAAAGCAGCCCTCTTCACTCAAAACTACCTCAGCCCAGAGAACCCACAGATTGGACAGATGGAAACAAAAACACATGGGTTTGGACAGATTTCTTTTCCCCTCATATGCAGACAATATCGCAAAGATACATACAATATCTCAAAGAAGTAAATGATCATGGAATTTCCCCATATATATTTATGGCTGGTCAGTGTGGTCTTAGAGATGAGTAGTCCAGTTCATGTCAAATTAAGCAATGAAAGTAACATTTTTGAATTTTCCAGTTCTGTGACACAAGTACAACAAATGAACCTTGATTCCATAATTTGCAAATAACCTAATTATCAAGTCTACACAAGTGTGTACTTGGGTAATTGCAATAAAATACAAAGCTCTGGTCAAACTTGGATAAAAATGATGATATGGGTTTTAATTGTATTTCTGTGAAGAAAATATTAAAAATGTGTAACAGATTTGTTTCCAGCCAGATACATTAGAGTTAGTTGCTGCTATAATGTAATATTCATCATGCATATTCAGATGTCCAGACAATGCACCTTGCTTAGACATTCATATTCTAATTTGTACACAATTTCCTTAATATGTCCTGGAACAGAGGGAGCCCTCATTTATATTCATTATTTTCAAATAAAGAGAAAATCTCTATAACGGAGAAAAAAATCAGTGAATAAGAAAATGTGTAAACAATCATAAGGATATTATTGAAGCTAAAGATTTAACAGTTTTCTTTCTTTAACTAGTGTAATTATGCTCTCCACATAGCAGAAACTCGCTTTCCTGTAAGATAATATTGACTATATCACTGAAGTCCTTTATCATTTTGATACAGGCCACCATTTTTATGAAAAATGGGTCAATAAATGCCTTTGGTACAGGATTACTGAGTGCAATACTGATGCTCTTCTGCATTAAAATTTCCAATTTTAGCATCACATCCACATGCGATACAATTCACAGCATGCATTTTGTATAAAGTTTAAAATATAATTTTTCCTGAAGGACCTTGAATTAAACAAAATCTTTACATGGCTATTATCTAGATTCTATAGAATATTAATGCTGTCTGCCTCTTAAGTGGAATGTCTATGATTAATACATGTTATTGCAAGCACGCGCGCACACACACACACACACACACACACACACACACACACACACACACACACACACACACACACACACACACACACACCTACACCTACACACACACACACACACACACACACCTAAACATACACACACACACACACACACACACACACACAGACAGACACACCTACACACACACAGACACAGCTACACACACACACACACACACACACACAGACATACCTACACACACACACACACACACACACACACACACACACACAGACATACCTACACACACACACACACACCTGTCACCTATCAAAGCATGCTTGTGTATGCTTGTTTTAGGGTGTGGAGTTCAGTACCCTTCCACCACCCACCTTCCAGATTTAATCTGTAACTCCACGTACGATTATTAAAATTCTAATTCAATCTGAATTTCAGGAACTTGTTTGCTTGGTTACCTGTCATGTGGCATCAGCTTGTCATATTAGTGCTGATCGTTCCCTGAACCTAATCTACTTTAAACAATTTCATTGGGTGGTGGTCTATAAATCATTTCATAATGGGCCTGACATACCCAGGCCGAGGTAAGTAAACAAATCAGGTTTGTTTTCCGTTAGGCAGCAATGAACTTGGCTTTATCAACTTCGTATTGATTAATGCACACCACAAGGTCAAAATTTCCCCAGCTCTTCATTAATGTAAGTAAGGGTCAGCACTTAGCAATTAAAAATATATCAAAATGTAAAGGAAACCAGTGTGGTCACGTGACCTGTCCTCTCCAAGTTCTTTACAGGTCTTGGTCTGTAAATATTAATATGCCATGTAAGATTAAGCATTTTACAAATGAGGTAAATAAACCCCGAAATACACGTGGCATTTGCAAGGAAAAGCAACTTCTGCCTACAATGCTAAACTAATTTTAAAGTGTTAACTAAACCATAATAAAGTTTTGCTTTTATTTGCACTCATTGAAATGGATTACTTTGTCTGTGGTTGTCTGGTTGTGTTTAGTATGTGATTTTAATTTAAAAGTGATGAAAGGTTAAGCGTTTTATATAATTTCTACACTTGCCAAACCAGAAAAAAAATTTGTTTTGTTGTGCTGTAAGAACAGATGCAAAACATATGCATCTTTATTCCCTTTTCATACTATGTAAGAAAACAGTATTCACTTTAAAAAGACCAAATATTATTAAATGTTTTCGGATCATTGGTGGGTAAAGAGTTTGATATCTATCAAGCCATTTGGGTTATTTGAAAATGAAATGTTCACTAAATGTTCACTAAATACCCCAAAGCAGAAACAGAACGTACAGGGCGTAAAGTGAGTACGCTCTTATCAACATGCTGAACTGTTTAAACACAGCAGCAGACTGATGTGCTGCCCATCAAGTAGCAAAGGTCCTATGCACAGAGTTCCTTGGTCTGCTCAAGGTCTACCGTCCTGCTAGGAGGCATGCATGGGAACATGTGCACAGTTCCCATCCTGTCCTGGGATGCTGCCTGCTTCCCAGCATAATGTTATTCAGGATAATGTTATTCGATATATAAAAGTAACACTTTGACTATTATTTTCGGTCTGCATGTTGGTAATCCCTTTGAGGATTGTCTACGTATATGCTATGAATATGTTGCCTACCTGAAATCAAATAAAAGGAGAAGCAAAATGTGTCTGGCAGGTCCATGTAGTGTCAAGAGATCTTTTCATGCCAATATATCTCCTTAATGCAAGCAATTTCGTGGAGCTTTAAGGCTTGAGAAAGGATATGCCCCAATGGGTCCCAATGTAGAATGAATACTAATGTTTGCCAATAACAGGGTGATTAAACACACCTCAGTTAGCAGATAAGCCATGTGCTAGAGAGGTGCCCCCTCACAAACACACACATACACACACACACACACACACACACACACACACACACACACACTCACACATATTGCACATGCATACATTCACACACGTACACAGACATACACACACAGACATGCAGAGCGCGCATACGCAATTAGGCCGTAATTCCTGGGCTGCATTGCCTGCGGACTCCGCATGAGATGGCAAGAACTTACAAGCTCATTTGAGAAGAGTGGATTAGCAGCATGTGGACTGTGCAAAGGGGACTTGTAGCTGCAGGCTGAACGAGATGATAACAACAGAGAGATGATGCTGTCACATTTCCACCAAAGGTAGCAAGCAGGTGCCAGAGAAGAAGACAAAAATGTCACATTCTGTCTTTCTTCTTCCTCCACCTCTTTGTCTTTTCTTGTGGTGGATGTATGCATCCCGTTCTGCCCCTTTTAGGAGAAAATACTTCTTCTGCATGTCAAGCTCAAACCCAAATCACTGCTGGCATTTGGCGGATAATCTTCTCAATTATACTGCCTGTTGTGCGGTGTCTGATAGGCCCCTTTGCCTTTTAATTCCTCCCCAAACGGGTTTACTGTTGACAGTGAGAGGTAAACAAGGGGAGAGAGAATGAGGAGAGTCTCCGGAGGCAGGGGGGAAAGCCACATCCGAGAAGAGCCACAAAAACACTCCAACTGAGCAGCCCTAAAACCGCTGCCTTTATGCCTCTGACTGACAGCAATTACTGAAATGCTCTGATAGCATGCAACAAGCCTGCACCCCATCAGAAAATAAATAAATAAACAAACAAACAAACACGAGTGTTTACCTTTTACCCCTCACTCTAAGCCACATCAATCAATCATTCAGGCTTTCGGCAGAACTTTTACCAATCCACGTCACACAAAACCACATCAGTAAACACATCAAAAAAAAAAAAACAACAACCTGAGATGGCCTGATGGGTGGTGCCAGAGTGGGAGGTGTGGAAACTGAACCCCTGAAAAAGAGCCGCTTAACAGAGCAGAGTCGAGCTCTGCCCTGTTCAGCTTCATACAAAACTGACAGAATAATGGATGCCACACGCTGCATTTCAGAAAAATATAATAACATTTTCAATTACAGGCTAAAAGTTAATTTAATCCTCAAAGTATCACAGACAAAATTGTTCTATTTTGATGGGTAAAAGACGACGTGAATCTCCAGTGCTGAAGCAGGAATTCTCCTGACATGTTATGAGATGTAATTTATACCAAATGTGTTCACATGCTAAACAATTTCTTATAAACCCATTATTATGTGTCTTTGTACACCTAAGGATCACTATGGAACTTTTAATGTTGAAAGGATATTAAAAACTACCAAAGGGGACATTTAGGTGGACAACAGAATAGAGAGAGAGAGAGAGAGAGAGAGAGAGAGAGAGAGAGAGAAGGCCTGGCTCAGTGACAGTTTCATTCCAGAAAATGGAAAGCAATGTGAAGTGAGTCAGAGGACCGCCCCCCCACCCTTATACCCCTAGACCCCTAAAATGTCTATCTCCTGTCTCCACATTTGGAGTGGTCAATGAGTGGATCATGAGGGGCCAATGCAATCAGGGCGGGAGCCAGATTAGTCTCTGTCTCAGGACATATCCTTCTCCCAGAGACTGACAGGGGACATCTGACCTAACTTGTGTGGAAAGTGACTCTAATTTTCATTTCAGTAGACAAGAATCTGCAACCATTCCAGAGATGCTCTTGAAATTTAGCAAGCTACTTTATCATATGGACAGTGCCAGGCAGAGAGCTCTTATTGGAGGAGACTTTTATGCTAAGATGGACTCCGTAAATTGGCAGGGCACGTCACGCCGTGCTTAACATGCATACAGAATGGGGAAAAGCTTTTTAGTGCTGGGTCAAACAACATTACCTGACAGGTAGACTTTAGGAGTGCTGTGAAATCTATTCTCTCTGCCTCATCTCCTCAGGATATACATGGATGATAATGCTAAAACAAGGGGGAATATGTTGGAAATGCTCAATAACATTTGTATGATATGGTTAGTATGTCATTTTAGTTGTGGGTTAAGTTTTACCACGCTAATGGAAGCTATCAGTGCTGTATGTTTCTTCTGGTTTCATCGTAAACATGACACAGGGGTTGGAATGGTGCCATTTCAAGTGGATCTGCTACAGGAGCTCTGTGGTGAGAAAGCCTTGTGCAATTTATTTCATGGAACAAAATTAATGAGCTGGCCAGTGAAGCATATGGATATAAGAGACTGACATCACTATTTTGATTCAATAAGCTTAAGCCATAACAAATCTTACAAAAACGCTGCTGTTTTCTATTTGTCAGGAAGACAAGAAAAGTATATGTTCAAGAAAAGTATCCCTCCCATGGAGCTGGAAAGGGAGAGCTAGAGAAGTGTCCCCCTCACTCATTCAGATCCCCCAAAAAGGGGGATTTAAATCATTTTAGGATTTTTTTGGCCCCCCTAACCCCCTTCCCTGCCCCTCACTCCTACACCCCCTCACTCCTCACCCCCAAAGGTGAAATTTCAGCCCTTTGTATAGTATAGTCTTTGAATTCAGTCTATAAGTGCCTGTGGGGTTTTAAATGGTTTTGGTTTAAAAGAGAAAGACAAAGAAAGAAAGAAAGAAAGAAAGAAAGAAAGAAAGAAAGAAAGAAAGAAAGAAAGAAAGAAAGAAAGAAAGAAAAAGTTAAGCTGTCCTATTGAATCCACTGAACATTCATGAAAGCAACCCCTCTCTTCCCATGTAGCTCTGGAAATGACTTCCAGACATCTCCAAAGCCATGCAGATTTAAAAGACATGAGCGTTCGTACTTTCTAGTCAGGTACCTCTGTTTTGCCCACAGGCTAAACTGCGCTGTTTAGTCTCTGAAGGATCGGGGGAGGGCATTTATTTTACAGTTGCCATCATCATATAAATATATGACAATGAACGATTCACCCAATTTCCTCCATAAAGGAAAACATCAAATTTATCAGTTTTAATTATTCATATATGTTTTTATGTTTTAGGCACGTCTGCATTTCAGTATTAGAAAAGTTAACAGATCACAAAATGAAACCAGATTCCAAATGCTCTGGGGGTTTCTTTTACTCTTTACACAACCATTTAGCTGTGAGGCAGGAGAAAGATGTTTGTAGAGCAGAACACATTCAGGGCCATTTTCTGATTGGTCTTTAATGTAGCCCTTTGGGGTAAGTTTTGTGTATTTCTTCAAAGGGGACTTTTTTATTCTGACAGTGCACATAACGAATGAATTCTGAGATGCCCTAAAAGAGAGACCTATGTCTGTTCGTTGTCATCCACAGCACCAAACTGAAACTAATCTTCAATGTAGCAGATTAAAATAATCTAAGTTCTGGTCAAAATCCATGCATAGGATCAATAAAACAAAAGTACTCTGGTAGCCCAACCAAAAGAATGGATTGTTTGTTATTCTCATCACGGTGTACTTTCACAGCAGTGGATCTAACACAACACCCATCCAATGTACATACCAGGCCATTTGTTACATTTCCATTCAGCAGTGTAACATATGTCGCCACATCATGCACGGTAGTAGCAAGAAATATGTTCCTGCAGTTATCTGACAGATGCAGCAACTGGAGCCAGGGCCAAGTGGACTCTGATTCTTTTTTTTTTAAATAATTTGCAATTAGTTTTGTTTTAATAACACCCACAATTAAAGTCCCCACCTGCATAATTCATGACGCCCTGCTGCTGGTGTCAGAAATCAAATGCAACAAATTAAAAATAACAAGTTTGAGACACTGTGATTCAATTAAGAGCTGGGGAAACACTGGTCCATGCATAATTGAGGGCCAGCATGGTAAGACACATGTCAAGCTTGTCAGCTCTGGTGGCACTACTGGATCTGGCCTGCCTCTGCCACTTAAATCATTGCCGTAAAAATTTGTAGGTTGCATTGATTTCTTATTTTTATTTGTATGAGTGCTGTGGGGACAGTGAGAACAGAAATAAGAGTGGAGTGCAGGTCGGCGAGATAAGCACAGCCGGAACTCTCTGGGCTTCATCTGTAAGTGGGTCTCATAAATTAAAACAAATCCGACTTATATTGATGAGTTCTATTGATTCAGGATTGTTACGTGTATTGCTATTTAAATGGCCCTTTCCTCGTGACATCCACAGGGGGAATTTCTCCTTTGCGGTCTGCTCTGCACTTCGGCAGACCTTGAGCTGCTTTGCTTTTCATGAAACGTGCTGGGAAATAGTCTCATGTATTAGTAATGGAGACGGGGGGAGTTCTGCTTCCACAGCATGCCTGTAATGCTCGCTACTAAAATAGACCGGCTCGCTCTCATCCGAGCGGCGACGGCACTTCTGCTCGCATCGCAGTCGCACAAATGCTCCGGCAGAGTTCATCAATCCCAGAGCCGGCCTGCCTCTACCAAGGGAGGCTCTGAAGTGCTGCAGCTGCGAGCATGTGTGGGATATAAATTTGAAAGGCAGCAGCCATCCAGGGGTGACAGTAACGGCCACATCTGGATTTTGAAGAATGAAACATGGATTGGAGCTGAAGGGAGCTGCTCGCCAACACAATGGGTCGGAGTCCAGAAGGCCATTACGGCTATTACCGTTATGACTAATATTATTATTCAATTAGGATCATCTTCAGTTTCCACGGGCTTTGGTATGTTTGACAAAACAATGCACACCAAGGCTCTCCAGGGCTGTGCACGAGGGCGCTGCATGCGTTTGTGCACACGTGGCCACATGAGGTATATAGTTTGTCCTCGAAATCTCCACACAAACACCACCCTTAAGTACAAATAATAAAATAGACCTGGTCTAGTCAACTGTAATGTAGTTTAACAATCATAAAACACAGTTAAGAATAAACAAATAAATAAACCAAAAACTTTCATGGCTTCCCTAGACCAAAAATTGTGTTATGTAATATACGTGTTAAATATACGTGTTAAATGAGATATAATTTCTCTCCTTCTGTCTTTTACAGGAGATTCCACAAACAAACACACATGGTTTGAAAAACTGGTCTCTTGGAATTTGGCTGTAGTCTCTGGGCTAAAATGACCCAGGAGGTGAGTGTTTGTCTTGGGCCAATTTCAAAGAACAATTTTCTCTCTTTTCTTTCAAACTCTCCTTTTTCTCTTTCTCTTTGGCTGGAACAGATGTTTTTTTTCTTTTCTGATGGAATAAAACTAGACAAAAGCACAAAGACTGTCAACATTTGAGACCCCTCTTGAGTGGCTGCAGTTTATTTAGTTAATTAGTTTAGTATGGAAGATACAAGTCTTCAAACATTCAAACCAATGTTCACCAATGATTATATGAAAACATGATCCTATTCATACTTTCATCTTCAGTCTTTGAGACTATTTCAACTGCTTGCTAAAATTAACTATTGTACAGCAAATAATGACCAAATAAGCACATTTCATGAAACACTGAGGAAAAACATGAATTTGAATATTATGTTGAGAACTGACAGTGTTGTTCTGCCACACTTTAAAACGTGGTGTAAACCAAACAAGATAAATAGCTTGTGTCACATTTCATCCTCGACAGATAAAAAAGGAAAATAAACAACACTGAAAAGTCTATGAGATCAGGTTTACACACACATGTAACTGTAAAGTAAAAAAAAACCTTCTGATTATTGACATCTGGGCAAGAGAAATAACTTCATTATGAGGTGCAGGGTGAAAGTAATTCTCATTTAATCAAAGAGTGCAGTAGAGATGTTAAACTGCACAAAAGTCACAGTACACAAGGCAGAGAAAGCTAATATCAGGATTCTCACTAAGGATGGAGAATTTAAGATAGAGTGATGGGCTCAACACAGAGACTCCATGATTCAACTGGCCCAAATTGTTGTTCTGAGACTTTCTTTTAAGATCACTGAAGTCCAAATAAATTTCAGCATATGTCTAGTCGTAATGTGTTTTCAGCAAGACAAATATTTTTTGTTCATAGAGGGTACACAGGTGAAAAAAACAAATATTCATAAAGCAAAATTTCAATGCAGCGGAAGAAGTGGACAAAACCAATGTTGTTATTGTCTTGAATTTTCTTATTACCATTCCCTGTGCATTGTCAAGTTTCTCACAATTTTACAAAGAAATGCATGAGCAAACAAACAGAGCTGCATTTTTTTTCACATAATTCCTGACAGAGTAATTACAACCGAGTGACGAGCAATAACTCCCCGAAGCATCTTCCCTGTTTCACCAGCGAGTGGCTAATTGTAGCCAGACATGGTAACCTTGGAGTGGCCTGTGTCCTTGTACTAACCCTCTGCACTCTCTCCCTCTCACCACGCCATATGGGAAAATTTTTCAAGCTGATTGCTCCAATCTGATTAAGGGAAGTTATGTAGCTGCCATTTATTGGTGTTCTTGTGAACTAGTGAGCAGCTGCCTTGCAACGGTTCCCATTTAAGATGTTTTCTGCTTGTTCTAATTCCAGCATGTCCATTAGTGGTAGGAAGATAAGTGTGATTGGCTAGCCCACGCCATGCCAGAACCGATCTCCAAATCTGGCATAGGAACAGCTCTTTCGCAGTGCGTTCAAAAACTGCCATGCCTACTTAACAGCAAAACGGCACTTTAAACGGATGTGAACAAACCGAGACAGCATCAGTGTGGAGGAATTCACTCACAGAAGCAAACTTTCTGGAGATAAGCCCCCTTTTTTTTTGTTACCTCATTATGCACTAATATGGTTAGTGTAGTTCGGCAATAGCTGAAGTTGGCCCGGGGACTTCTCCACAAGTAGGGAATTAAAGCATTTAGCCATCTCTAGACACTTAACGCCAAGCAGGATAAATGAGCCTTATGGCCTGTGCGTTATCTAATCTCCTTTGCATTTCCTTTTAAGATCATGAAAGAGGAATCTAATTGCGGCCTGATTGTGTTGGTTTGCTAAAGTTCTCATTTGGGCTGCCCGTTCTGGCAGTGACCTAGCCGGCCAGTGAAACTGCCCTCAGCATTTGTATAGCAGCAGGCGCTGGAGCTGAAAGCTGTGCCTCCCAATGAAGATGAATACAGATGGTGGGGAGAAGGGACGCTAGAGTCCAGCGCCACCATCAGCCATATATGGGGGCTGAGGAAAGGCATATGGAAGGACGGATGAATCAGATAAGGGGTTCAGAACTGTGTCACGTGAAATGTACTGTCACACCAATCAGATTCAAGTGAGTGAATACCACAGTAAAATTGAACAGATCCAGATGATGTTGCAGAGTTCACAATAGCTGAAATAGACACTGTCAAACACTTGACTTTACCCCTGTGAGTATCTCTTTGGCAAACACAAAGAGGATCCCTCTTTTGTAAAAAAAAAAAAAAATCATTAGGTAAAGTATTTTTTTACAAAATCTGAAAAGCAAAAAAAAAAAAAAAGAAGACAGTTCAGGCTTTTCTCTGTTGGGGGGACATACTGAAACAATTGTTTTCATATCTGTCTCCAGCAAACGCTGGTCCTCCATCAGTCCAGGCTGTGGGAGGGAAAGGTTGAACAGAGCTTGCTTTAAGAATTTGCAGGTCTCCTTGCCTACCTTTTATAAACTCTATTGAAATGTACACAGTTTTGCAGTAGCCTTGCCTTTAGGGCAGCTAACACAAAGCATACAGTCACAACAGCAGAACTACAGTACAGATTCCTATGGGGGTTTTTTTTTGGGGGGGGGGGGGGCACACTCACTTGCGACGTCTCTGCTGGCCTCAGATCAGTGTCGTGGTGAGCAATGGGAGGATTTTTAGAATATTGTCCTTAAGTGGGTTTACTTCAGGACATGTTCCAGCTCAGCTCTGATTATTTAGCTTAAGACCTGTGAGACACAGGCTTAGCAAAGACTAATAGGAGTCGTGAAGAACACAGTGTTCCGGATCAACTGAAATTTTGCTATTATTAACATTAATGTTATTAATAAAACGATACTGTGTAAAGGCTAATGACCATCTTATTTAATTCTATAACGATTTGAAGTTAAAGTCTTGAAAGTTACTTATGCCAGACATTGAAATTTTAGTGGACACCAGTGGTTAATCCAGTGTACTTTTGCCCACAGTTCTAGGTCATAAATTGAGTCTATACCTAGTAATATTGTTAGCCTTTTCATCTCACCCATGTTTCACAAATCTCACACAGGGTGAGTCAATAATCATGAACACTTTTCTGTTTTTACCTAAGATGCACATGTAATGTTTTAAGAAAGTCCTATGAGACTCAGTTAACTCTTTTTTCATAACGAGCTATTAGTTATTTTTAAGTTTTCATCACCACTAGGCTCTGGAACCTGAATTTTTAGGAGTAGACATTTAAATACACAATAAATGTAATGTAACTTCTCCAAACCCGACATCAGCTAGTGCAGCACAGTAGTCTATTTTAACCAGAGGATGAGCCTTCAGAGATGTGTGATCTGTTACACAACAATGCTGACAGCTCCATCAGTCCATCAGCTTTGTGACGGAGGCACAGATGATCTCGGACTTCACATGTCTGCCAAAGCCGAATGCACATGAGAGGACCCTGACAAGGCAGACACAAATGGATGTGGCAAGACAGGTGTCAGTACAGTCATGGATCAAGACTATTGACATTAGACAGAAGGCATTGCAGAACATACCCCCCACCAAAAAAATGCTTTATTTGATGATACAGTGCAGTCAGGTGAAGGTTACCTGCCAAGGTATGTTACATGAGGCTGTTCCGGTCGACATGGTGACGTTGACTCAGTGATGGAGAGGTGACAGTTCTGTTACTCCCTTCTTATTCATATTTGATGATCTACAAGCTGCCTTTTAATCGTGCCATCAGAGCATGTCATATGGGAGTACACAGCAACTGGAAAAAAAATAAATAAATCACACACACACAAATGAATTTCCTGTTACTTTTCTAAGTGTCAGGCAACTGAATTGTCTGTCAATTAATCATATTTGTATTTCTGGCAATTCAAATGTGAAAACCTTTGGCCTTTTGTAATTTCTATGATGAAGTTGAGGTATACAATTTGACCATAAAATATTTTCCCTTAATATGAAGTGTCCCATGACTAGACAGAATTCTGAGCACATCATGTGAAACAAGCGCCATTCTCTGTTATTCTCAGTTTATCAGATTCTATCCTATTAGACCTGCATATGCTCTACACTTTAATCTAGTAGTCAGGTTAAAGCTCGCTGTTCTAAGCTTACCCAACATGTTGAAGCAATTAACCTTCTAATCCACATAGCGTGGAGAGCAATAATCATCACCCTGGGCCAGTGAGCAGAAATTCTCTGACATTAAGGTTGTAATGTCACTCACTGAGCTCACAGATCTGTTAGTAAGAGCTCTTCTGTTCAGTTCAACCGAGTGCAACAACATCATTAAGATATTGTGTTACTTTGAGAAAAGTGTAGCCTAGATTAAAGAGCAGAAATAGACACCTTACTGCATCTGTATAAAGGTTAAATAAGTTTGATCTCAGTGTCTGTTAATGTGTATCATGAGTAATCAAATGAATTCCATTAGAGAGTTCTGGTCAACCGCAGATGTGAAATCAACGGCGTCTAAGAGCAGGTAGAGGAAAATGAACGACTTTGATTTTAGTTGAACCACTTCTAACATAACATAAAAACACCAAAAAGAAAAATCCCATTCACAGATGGCCATGACTGCTGTAGCATGACCACTTCTATCCCGCATTATCACCCTTCTATTTTTGTCCTGGCACCAGTCCTGTAATATAATTAACAGTTATTGGTGCAACAGGCCAAAACAAATCATACTGTATCACATATTTTCCTTGCTAGTTTTTCTTTTTTCATTCTTAGATATTATATTTGTAGTGGGTAAAATATAGTGGGAGAAAGCAAAAGTCTTAACTTACAGAAATACAGATTCATAAAAAGAGTACTTCAAACACAGTAATAAATTGCGTATACTTTGTTATTGTCCATCCCTGACTTCACATAAATTGGCCTGACATCTGAAAATTTTAGCCAAGCATGTATTTCGTTCATGCAAAATGCTTACTACAGTGACTTCTATAAAGTATCTATCCATAGTAGCCAAATCCTAAGAGCCCGAAAGGACTGCAATAGACAATTAAGTCTTCTTTCTTATTCTGAACATTCTTGTTCTGTATATGCATGTAATGACCTTCAGTATTTGACATAACATTTAGATCAATATTACTGTACATCCTCATTTATGTCTCACCAGAAACCATGAGACTGTATTACAGAGAATGACAATTAAATAAGAGGGGTGGTCTTAAACTCATCAAGTGTGCAGCATAGCTAGAACCTGATGCATTATGTAGGATACTGCTAATACCATGACCACATATACTGTAGATCAGCTTCTTAGCTGACCCACACAGCACTCAGAGTGTTTTCAGTGTCCGCCTCTGTCCGAGGGTCTGACTGGAACCAGCTTGTCCACCCTAAAGGCTTTGCTCCCCGGGGACGGAAAAAATTGAATCCACTCAGCCTGTGCAGACAGCTACACAAAGACGAGGCCTCCATCAGCAGGTGGCCCTATGCAGATAGAAACACTCCTCAGGGGTGCACAGCTCTCTCCGGCCAGCGCAGCCTCTGCAGAGCATGAGGAACAGGCCGGGCGTCGCCAAAAGCAGCTCCTTTCAGTGCCACGGCGGATTACGATGGCCCCTCTCTGAGCAAAAGCAAACACCTATCACAACAATGGGCTCATTACTGGGCAGATGTCCACTGTGCTGCTGAACCTCACTGCTCATACACATGCTCTCCCTGCCCCTTCTCTCTCTCTCTCTCTCTCTCTCTCTCACACACACACACACACACACACACACACACACACATGTCCACCCACCCACACACACACACACACACACACACACACACACACACATGCCCGCCCACACACGCACACACACACACACACACACACACACACACGCATGCCCGCCCACACACGCACGCACACACACACACACACACACACACACACACACACACACACACGCGCATGCCCGCCCACACACACACACGCATGCCCGCCCACACACGCACACACACACACACACACACACAAACACACACACATGCCCGCCCACAGACGCACACACACACACACACACACACACACGTATGCCCGCCCACACACACACACACATGCCCGCCCACACACACACACACACACACACGCCCACCCATACACACACACACACACACACACACACACACACTGCGCAAGTATAAAAGCACAAATAAATAGTTTCTTATTTATTACTCAAGGAGGTGCACTTATACTTATTATTATTTATCCAAAATTTGGCCAAAAAGATTGAAAGGGAAAGATTATGAATACACCTTATATTTACTTGACAAAGCCAGCTAATATGCAGGCTAATAGTTCAAATGCCTGTAGCTGCTTAGCAAGACTGGTGACTAGGTTTCAAAATTGTACCACAAAGTTGTACAACAATCACACTATGATGGGGGAGGAGAGAGAGTATGTGAAAGAAAGATGGAACAGCAGAACTATATACAGCTACACTCTCAGTATAGAAAGTAATGGCTTCTATTTCCAGCTGATATTGTTTCATACACAAGCCAGTCGTTTTCTTCTAGAGAACCACATAACGAGTGACAAGGCAGGGTTTTCTGTCTTCTCCCTTGGCACATGTAACCTATCAATATTTAGCTCTCCTCTGTGTCAGAGTGAAACTGTTCCAAATCTAAAGCACTGTAAAGCACATGAAGGCTGGGAATTTGTTGAGACCAGCAAAATGTGTCCCGAAAGAAATCTTCTACTGTTAAAGGAAAATAATCATGGTAATAATTAAAATCATAATGAATAGTAAAACAATTAATACATAGTTAATTAAATAAGTAACGTGTATTATTATTAAAAGCATGTTATGTTGAGTATACATATGAACATTTATACCAAGAATGGTTGTTCTAGAATAAAAATAAGATGAAGAAGATCCAAAAGTAGCATTTGTCAGGTCAATATAATTAAAGCTAATCAAGCCAGTCCTTTTCTTTTCACCACAACTAAAAAACAAACAAAAAAAATGTGCTGCCTAATTATCAAATGAAAGAATGTGGGTTTTTCTGCTGGAGAGAAAGCTTCCCTTCATAAACAGCAATATTTCTGAAAAACAAACAGGCCCCTGGTCTGGGCAGGCCCGCCAGGCATTTAGAAAGTGATGGAGGTATTAATCATGTGTGAAGTTAGGCCCCGCTTTCGCTCTCCCAGGCCGCCAGCTCTGGCGGATGGAGCACAGAGCTGCACCAGTGCAGCCACGGCCCACAGGAAGTGCAGTGGCTTGGGGCTGCAGCAGGCGCCCACCCGGCCTCAACGCCGCTTCCCCTTTTTGGCTCTATGAGAAGGGCGCAGGTCACACACACTTCACCTGACACATGGCAAGGGAAAGCCAGCTACCACAGCGGAAGCAGGTGAATTGTACCACCACGTACAGTGACTGATGTGTCCATTTCTGTGAGATTTTCCTGAAAGAAGTGAGTTTCACTGATACATTAAATATACAGCTATACGAGAATTACCATTAATTAAGAATGATCTCATTTGTACCAATACGCAAGCACATGGTGCTCAGTGGTGTTCACTACTGTACAGAGTTACAGTGATTATTTAAATGAGCATTGATTTTATTAAATCTACATATATTTTTCCAAAAACCTGGGAAGTATTATTGTGTTTAAAACACTGAGACCACAAACTGGGAAACTGGATATCTTCGCAATTTATCTTGTAAATAAGGGCAGATGTAATGTAGCGGGACTGAACCCTTGTAGATCTTAAAATAATCAAGCTCTAGCCTTATTTCAATCCAGTAGCCTATTGTTTCTATTTACTTCTCAGAGGACACAGCAAGCTTTATTCAAAGACATTTTAACATTACCTTGGATACGAAGACAAAACAGGTCCAAAACAAATCCCACATCCAGATGCTGGAGAAAGCAAGCCCCCCCCCCCCCACCCCCCACCCCCAAGCTTTCAGCGAAATGAAGCTATGTCTTCATCAGAGCACCCCACCATGGTTAATCACACACCACTGCATTGTCTGTGCCACATGCCACAGGGTTGGATCCCATTTGAATTTGTCTGTATTCAGGCTCATGAGGGAAGCCCTTTCATAATCAGAGAAAGCGTTGCACAGTCTGCCTTGGCAGGACTTTAGTGAGATCATGTATGGGTGTCTGGGGCCCTTTCCACGCTGGCTCATCGCTGAACTACAGCTGCACCTACTGGTAGTGAACAGGCATGCTCAGGTTATGCAGCATACACCCCAGCTGGGAGCAGTGCAGACTGACTATTAGAAAATCAATAGAGTTTGAAATATAGTACATAATACAAAACATAAATCCACTGAATACAAGCTTTGAAACATCATGTCATCATATTGTAATCTGTCTGTGACTGATCCACACAACGGACTTTCAAATTGGCTAATTTGGTTTGTTTGCTCACTGCCCACTCTGTTTCCATTCAAAGCTGCAGAGGCATCCCCGTGACAACTGTTTTTCCTCGCTCTTATTTCAACTTCTTCTGGAGTAGGGCTGCATCTCACACTGCCACCAGTTTTACACTTTGAAACTGCACCAAGGTCAGAGGTTAAAGACAAGATTATTTTCCCACTCCCACACCACCCCCTCTGTAATTCATGGGAGTGCAGCAATTTTACAGGTGCAGGATGTCTCTGAAATGACTTAACTGCCTGTGCCCAGGCCTATAGGGGCAGAGAAAATGGGCAGCTTAATTGTCCTTGGGCTCTTTGAGAGACTACCCAAATGATACAATAATAAAGTATCTTTTTCTCCCACAGCTTTCCTCCTTACACGCTTTTCTTAGTTCTAACGGGTGTGGGGCATATGCTGCATGAGACTGGCCTATGACTGTAACCGTGTCTGTCACCGGCTTTCATTTGCCTCTGCAAGCGTGGTGGTTTGAAAAGCAGCCTGACACCTGTGACGTGGGCAGCAGTAATGGGAGCTGATGCCCACTTGTCAGCGGTGTGACATGCTAAGCGGTGTTGTCACAGATCAGTTGGGGAGTTTTATGCGAAACGATACCTTCCATTTACTTGCCGATGACCTTCCAAAGTTCACTCCGTGCCATGGCCGACTAGATTAAATTTAATATCGCTTCGTGGACTTTATTACCTAGGAATTATGTAGTTTCCTCCCTTCTTGCTCACCTCAAGAAGTTCAACGTTAAGGTGAGGTGAAAGTTTTTGCTAAAGTTGGCGAAGTATCCGATTATGGGTTCAGCACAAACAACAGCGTTTTAAATGCTTCTCTGGTGAATGCAAAACATGCAAAGGCAGAGTGAAGTGTGGGCTGTGGTGTGCCTTTGGAAAGAGACAGGAATATGCAGGGACTGCTTGGTATGCATTTGGCTGACCTAGGGAGGATGGCAATGGCCTTGCACAGGCTGCGGGACTTGAGGAAACATAATTTTGCAAGCGAATATAATGCATGACAGTAGTGTCTTCTCTTTTTCTACTTTGGCCAACTAATGGGAATTCTACAGCACAATGGCTCAGCCTAGGTGCTGGTAATGTTTCTCGATGTTCAGCCTTGATTTGCATGTCTAATTCATAGTTTTCTGTTAATGCCTAATTCATAGGTTCATGTGTAATTCATAGACTTCTGTTGATTTCCCAGTTTGTTTTAGAAACAAATGTGTATTTTCATGGATTTAAAAACTGGTAAACAAATGTAATTGCAACTGTGTTGACACTTTAGTGGCATACACATATAATTACCCAAAGGATATATTTAGACAGGAAAAAATATGAAGTCAAATGGAATTAAATCATTGCGGATATAGGGGGTTTATTTTGCCAAATGGAACAGGATCCCAAATGTTTACCAAACATTATCAACCTCCACAAACAGTGATGATTTTCTGAGCAGCAAAGCTATGATATATTACATTTCATATGGAATCTGATTTATCTATCCATCAAATGTGAATTTATGCAGATGTTTTAACCTGTTTAGCTTTAAGTGAAACTCAAGGAGTCACAAGTCCTCACGATCATTGCATTTAGAAAAAGAATAATTGCCTTTTCATGCTTTACCTTTACATTACAGTCAAACAGTATTTTTATGTCTGGAGCAAATTTTACTTGTTTTTTCATTTGTCTGAAGTAGTCACAGCAATTTCCAAGAATATGGGTTTATTTCGTCCCTGGCGATGCATAAATTATGTGCAGATTCTTTTGGCTCTCTGATTTTCTCTTCTGCTTTCAGGCATCCCAAAAGTGAATTCATTGTTGTCTAAAACACATACACCATCCCCAATGGCTGTAACTTCACCTGACACTTTAATACAATTCCACAATTTAGGCAACACATTTGTAATGGGCTGGAAAAAAGGAAATACCTGAATAGTGAAATTAAAATGACATCTGAGTAACTGAGATAAATATATGCATTAACTGTTGTACAGAAGCTCTGTAGCTAATGCAAGAGCTATGTGTACAATATGCGTCCCCAAAGAGATTTCTCATGTCCCATCTGAAGAGAGGGGCTTTTTAGCAGGGGTCCAGTGGCTTTAGAGTCAAACATCTTTCACTGGACTTGTAAGTTATTCCACTTGAGCAGGAGGAGTGGGAAAACAATTGCTCCTGACTGATTTCCCTCTAACCCCCTAATGAACCCCATGTGGAAGGCGTTCGCTTTCAGCAAGCGGCAAATCTCCTCACTGCCCACTCCAGAGCTGATTAAAGCGTCGGCCCCTGCCTGCTCTTCATTACTGTGGGCAGGAAAACCCAAAGTGAAATAAGTTAGCACCTGTATGTTCCAATTCCAGGTGTTTTCTTCATGTATATAACATCTGTGTGTATTAGGGTGACAGTTATAAATGATAGGGTTCCAGGCAGACTGGGTTGGGGCTGTGTGCTGCAACTCTGTTGGGAGGGGGTGGGAAAGACCTGAGCTGGAAAAAGAGCAGATACTTCCTGTGTCGCAGGTCATGAGGATGAATTATGGCTTCAGTCAGAGAGGGCCTGATTGTAGCAATCCAAAGTCTGACATGGATAGAAGCAAGGAAATGTAACAATAACCTAACAAGAATTAGGACTTGGTGGTCTGTTTGGATTTATAGGAGTGTGGAGTAAGAGCCATTTTGTTTTCTCTGTCAGCGAGTGTCTGCACATACTGGTTCCTGGTCTGAATGGAGGCCATTAACACACTGGACTCTGTGCAACATTTAACCAATTTAGCGAATTATCTTCAGGGGTGTTTTATAAGGTCTCCTCATTATACTCCGAGCAGGGAAGACGCTAACATGAGAGAGCTCTTGTGCCCATTTTCATATATTACAGCCCTGCATTCTCAGCTCGGAGTGGAGGAAGCACCTGTTAGAATCCCCCTGGACCCTTTCCACCCAGCTGACCGCTTTTATCCCTCTTCTGCCTCACCAACAGGTGGTTTTCCTCAATCCCTCCCGCTTTCAGACAGACACCACCAGCGAGGGGCTGAACCTGACAGGCCACTGGACGTGGGGGACCCCTAACCAAAGCCTTGCAAGAGTCCTGCTCTCCAGGTGTTTCATACGATCAAAACTTATTTACTGCGCACTGAGATACAGTTATGTTTCTAGGCCCAGCTCCAAACAAATTGGGGAAAGTGGGGGCTTTAAAAGAGATGTCTGTTTCTTTCAACAGGGGGCTTAAAGTTAATTTGATCAGGCATGTGTACTTTCTGTGAAAAGGGGGAACATCTGCATTCAGTGGCATGGACCCATTTGTTGCAATTTTGGGTCTCATTTCCATTTGCAAGAGAGATAACTGCTAGCATATGGAAGCAATAGATAGAAGAGGTCAATGCAATTTCTTTCACTTGGGGAAAAACTCTTTACACCGTAATCTCAGTTGGCGGAAGAAGAAACAAATATGTGGGTCTGGGTAGGCATGCCTTTCACTTTAATAATGCCCTTAGCAACCTGAAAAATCTTGCAAGTTCTAATTACTCTTTTTATCATTGATTTGCTCTGATGACATGATGTTTCAAAGCTCGTATTCATGTTCTTGGCAATAAAGCAGTCCTTGGAACAACCTGCTCACAGTGATGTTCATTATAAAGAAACCAAAGCCCTATAGGCATCTTATCTTCTATGTGTTCTAAAGACAACAAACCTTTGTTAAGGTGTGTGTAAAATGGCCTTAAAGAATATAAGTACACAAATGTAGTTTTCTTTTGAAACAGGCACATTATCATACATTAGAATTACTAAATCAAAAAGAGTGATCAAACCCAAATCAAATGAATTATCAAACAAAGCAGGCAAAGCTATGTGACAAGAGATGACCCAAATAACTGATAGAGGGAGTGAGTCCTCTAAAAATTTGAAAAAGCAAAATAATAATAAAAAAAACAAAACGAGTGAGGTATCGATAATGTATTGCGTCATTTGAATCAAAGTCCACCAAAGTGTCATTATCTAGAGACATTAGAGAGCATCATGGCCAAAAGAAGTTCATGGAAGCGATAATATAAGGTGTATAAAATTCATGGAATTTTTTTTCAGATTACTGTCTCTCTGCTTTCCTTCTGGAATTAGTCCATCTATGCTTGTGCTCATAAAGAAGCCCTCCGATAGGAAGTTAAACCTGCAGCATAGAAGTGGTATCAAAGCCACTAGAGAGCAATTATGCCATAGCCTGACTAGTTAGAGAAACACCAGAGGATTTTTTTTCCTATCGACATAATACCAGGACATTGGAGAGTAATCTAATTGCATGTCCTTTTTTGCGTGATTATTAATGGTTAGAAAGTGTTAGAGAATCTGGAGGTATTTTAGGGTGTGAAGTGTTTGATGCTGCTGCTTAAGTGAATCTTTTTAGGTGAATTACAAGCGGGCAGAGCAACAGCTCCTCCAGCTGAGAGAGCCCTCTTATGACTAGGGTCTTAGAACTTTGAAAATGACTTTGAACCCAAAATTTGATTCTGAAACATGATTTATGTTAATTAAGTGGGTCTGGGAATAAAGAGCCCTTTGCTACATTACACACTGTATAAAGGGAATAATGAGTCCGGCAACAAACACTCTTGTGTGATTTTCTTTGTTTACGTTGGATGCTTAGGATTTATATTAAGCCGTGGAACATGAGCTGTTCGCCATAGGATTTTGCCACTGACAACATCTGGGACCATTCCACATTTCTCTGGTATGGATTAGGATCAGATCTTAAAAGGTACAGCATATCCATATACTTCAAATGTGTGGCAAAACAATCCTATTGGCTGTGAGAAAGATAAATGCTTTCTCTCCCACTGCCCAGCATGCTCAGATGGCCCTTATTCCTCTTGAAGTAGGGGTCAAGCTCTCATTTCCTGTGGCTGCTCTAAAGGAATGGGCTGAGGGCTTCAGCGCTCCCCAGGGACCTGAGCAGCCCTCCAGGACAGCCCAGCAAGGAGCCTCCACTGTTGACACCCAGAGGAGGTGCGCCAGCCAGCACCGGGTCCATAAAGGACACACTGTGCACGGAGAGAACTCATTAACCTGACCCGGGTGTGTGTTTAACAGACACCCAGGGCCCTCTTTCCTCACATAACAAGTCATTAATTAAGATTTGTGTGTCCAGAATAATTAGGTGAGCTGTAGTCATGAATCACTGGAAGCATCAGTCTTGAGTTATTGATCTGATCTTAAACATCAGCCTGACGTGTAAAAACACAGTCCTTCTTTGGAACAGTAGTGCCTCAGTGCTAGTTTCCACACTTATTCAGCATTGTAAGGCTCAGAGGAGCGAGTTAGAATTTGGTGTTTGGATTTCACCCCACACCACACAAGGGCTGCAGGACAGAGAATGAAATTTCCCTGTTCTATCAGTCCAGCATGGGAACTGAGGAGGTAAGGTTTATTGGGGTTGATGAGGGGCGTCCACATTTCAGTGGAAGAGACCATGTTTTGGAGGAGGTCTCTTAAGTCTTCATGAACCAGCCACTTTATGGGGGTTACGGTTTGGGCTTGGGATATCCCTCAAGTCACACCATATCTCCGGTTATTAGGCTCATAACCTAGACGTTTGTGTATGGGTTTGATGGAGACCACTTCCTTAGCAAAAAATAAGAAAGGAAAAGTATAGTGGCATAATAATTGTAATTGAAACCAGGCAAAACAGATTTTGACAAAGACCAAGTTCCTTCACAGTAAGGTAAGCCATTAATAAAAGTGACATTACCAAACCCTCTGTGGGAGTCTAAGGTATACAAGCCATAAAATAAAGAATTTGAAACTAGTGCAGGAAAATCTGATGCCAGAATGAACATTCAGTCTGGCACAGGTAGCAGCAGTCCTGCAGGCATAATCAGGTGTCACTGTTCCCATTCCTGATGTATTTTCTGGTTTCACATTAAACATGTCACCTATACAATGACACCGGTGCACTTTTTTTTTTTTTTCCTTTTGCCAAACTCTTGACTGGTTACAATAAAACAAACATTTCATTTTGTCTCCTCAAAGTGCTTTGTCTTCTGTGGAGAAGAAAATGTAATTAAAGAACAATAATAATATTTTAAACAAAGTGGGGTGAGTAATGAGCACTTAGGTTGGTGTATTGCTGAAATTTATATTTGAGGTTGAGTTTATGCCAGAACCTTTCCATCTCATATGGCTTCCACTTCCTTCATGTTATTACCTACCAAAAAGGTTCATAGTTTTTATGAAGTTCTCCACAAAGCATTTGAGAACGGCAAAACTCATTTAATGGCTTGCTAAGTCAAGGCATGGCCCCACAAGATACATATAATTCACTCAAAATGTGGTGGAATGTGAAACACGTGTGCTTTGATGCCATTATTCCTTTTATTGTAAGTTTGTGTTAAATTACAACTTTGATTGCCAGGATCTGGGAGCCTTTCAAAATCCATTAAAATCTCAAATGGACGAGAAAAATGAAGTGTGCATTTTTAATATCCTCACTATTTGCAATAAAAAAGGGAATATATTAAAATGTTTTTCTTGTAGATGAAGTGGGAAGAAATACCTTCATAGAGTGTGAGAATATACTGGCATACATTCAGTATTCTTCATACATGTACAGTCAAATGAAACACAAGCCAAATATTCACAATGATTTTGTTTCCTACAAACTCTAAACTAATGTGTGGTTTATTGAATATTCTACAGTACACCGTAAAGATGCTTCACTCTAAGACATATTAAAACTAAAGTCTTTCTTTCTACCTTTCTGCCTGAATTCATTTGTTCATGTGCATTAAATTAAAGAAATTTACTCAGTGAGTCTAATATGCACATACATGCACATGCGATCATAGCTGTCCAGTCTGATTACGATCATAACACTGAGAACACAACTTCAACACAATGGCTTTCATTACTTACTGCAAAAACCTTCACAGCTGATTCCACATGTGTAGGGCAAGATCATTACACTGGGGGATGCACTGGGGCTGCTGCTGGAACTAGTCGTACATGCCTGTATGAAGCAGACCAAACTCAGTATTAGGTTTCATTTTGCTGCTCATATGAGAACCCACTCGAAGTGGCAGCCTGGTCATGAGCAACAAGGCATCAGCCATTAGCCCTTCTGGGCTGGATTTATTTTAATTCTCTAATCCTCTAATGGTGGCTTCTCACTGCAGCCTCTCAGCGTCTGAGCGACAGGAGCAACTCTTCAGCCTCCTCCATGGGGCAGCAGAGAAGGCACAGGAGCCACTAAGTGGCATTTGACTCCTTTAAGATCTGAGAGGAGCACCAGAGAAAGACCTGGAGACCGAACAGTCGACACATTCACCCCTAAAAGTGCCACACTCAAGGGGAACTCGCCTAATGGGGAAATAATTTATGAACTATTTGCAGCGCACCTGAAAATACCTCCAGTGGAATTATGTTTGGCAACCCGAACTGCTTTGAAGTCAATGGAGTGGCAATAAAAATTAGGCCTTCATTAAAGAACTGCGCCTTTCAAACACAACTGGCCGTTGCTCAGAGGGTCAGGAACAACTGTGCAGCACAGGGGCCTGGTAGTGGGGCACACGTGGAAGCAATTTGCCTGATTCTCGGCTGTTTTTATGATTTACTCCTTGAAACTCTCGCTCTCCCCCTCTCTCTACCGCCATCCTTTTATGTTGCGTTTAGGAAATTAACACTAACCGACAAATTACTTTGTAAATAAAGGAGTATAACTTTAGAATGTTGAGACCAGGCCTTGCCTGGGGGAAGTGCTTGCGGAACAACAAAGAGATCCTTGATAGCTGTTTAGATATGCCAGCCCAGAGCCAGGCTTTATTTTATCAACTGCACATCATTTTTCAATTGAAAGCAATGTAAGGCATTCATTTCTCTTGCGTGCTGCACTTGTGCAACATGTCCACTTTCACTGGGAAAGCGATGGACTTTCACAAAAAGAAGGGTGTTCATTTATGGTGGTCGGGGCCACTTATAAAGTGCTTTAGGTTCTCCCAACAACAAATGATTCCCATTCACAAAACAGGGGAAGAGAAATGGGGAGCGTTAAATTAACCGCTGTAATTGTCAGAAAACCAGACGCTCTGAACTCTAAGGGATTGTGATCTGGAGAGATCTAGGCTAATTACTTAATCACTTACATTTGTAAATCGTATTATTGTAAAAGAAATTACAGTACAGATTAAATTACTGATATTTATCTCCTAATAGCACTGATTAGCTAGTGATGATAATCTGTCATTCTGAAAGCTGATATTAACAGCATCAATCTCTCAGAACAATAAACATCTAATATGAAAGAAAACTTTTGTTTGTACTAGGTCCAGATGGTGTGCTTTAGAAAGGAATGTGCAATATTCTTAACAGCATGGCCACAATTTTGATGATGGGAACCAAATATGTTGACTTTTTTAATTGAGTTGTTTTGGCCCATTAACCCTTTGTCAGGCACCTACATCAAATTAGGGATGAGAACAAACATGGTTTTGTCTTTAGATATAAGTGTGAACAGCTTTCAAACAATTTTCCTCTATTTTAAGATGAACATTTTGGGCTTAAATATGAACACCAAGAAATGTGTTATGCATGATTTAAAAACAGTAAACACAAACAATTGAGTCTTATAGTGCAAGCTGGCTTTTCCATGAACATAGAAAACCTTTCAAAGCTTTACATTTTTCAGATTGTGTGAATGCTCTAATTTAATGCTAATATTATAATAAAATGCTAATAAAACCAGACCTTTAAGTTGTGGAAATACTAAAAAAAACTGACAATGAAAAAAACTTTTTATTTGTCATGGTCAAATAAAGGCGGAACAGCTATATTTGGGACGTCTACACCCAAATTAGTATTTGCTGCGAAGCTTCTCTGAATTCCACCTCAAACGTGCTGCATCTCCTAAGCACTTTGAAGGCAATAAAAGAAAAAAATCTAGAAGCCTGAGAAGTTATTCTCCAGTGGTGGCGCTAATGTGACAGAACCTGGTATAAATTATGCATCAGAAACATGTGTATGTTGACTTTAATAAGAGAAATTTCATACATGCCACTCATTGTACCTACACTAGAATCACTGGGGGGTTAACCTCACACAAGACACCCGGTTCTTTCCTCACACTGCCATGCCGAGCATCTGTGCTCGCTCCAAGTCAGCCTAGGGAAAATGCAATGAAAGCAGGATAATTAAAATAATAATAAAACCAGCCCTCGTTTGGGACTTGCCCGCTGCCGATACTTCCTCGCATTTGATTCAGCTCTGAGATATTCGCATGGAATGGTGAGGTGTGTCTGCTCCCTCAACATGCTCCACCTTGGTCGCTCTCCCTAATCAACTCAGCAATGACAGTTTGCAGTTTCCCTCTCATCATCGCTCCGACATCCCGCAGAGAATTGCGGCAGAATAGTTGATGACAAAACAGGAAAAGGTAGCAGGCTTTCCGCAAGGCAAAGTCATCCCAGGCTGCTGATGAAACAATCCAATGCCAAGCTACACCATTAAAGGCCCAGTCAGGGATTGCCAAAACAAAGTCATGCCAGGCTCAGCCCGAACTCTGGAGTTACAAGTTAACCCATAAAAACATGGTAAAATCAGACACGGGTTTTGGTGGCTCATGCTGTATTGGTGTTTTAAGGTCTTTATTGTGCGGTGCTGGAAGTAGGTCTGCCAGTTGCAGTTAGTCTAGAATGGGCCATTAACCCTTCGTTAGTTCACCACCACCCGAAAATCATATCAGACGTTTTACAGACCTCAGCCCGCCCTAAGGACTTCTGGCAGAATGTGAAACACCTGTTGACGGTAAAGCCTTGTTGGCACACTCTGTCAAAACTCAATAGCTTTGTGCCATTCTTGTTAAGCTCCAGACATGTGGTGTATGTCTTTCTTAGAGAGGGGGGAAAAATGGCTCACTTAGTGCCTCATTGTACTGAATTTTTTAGAGATTGGTAGTGCTGTGATGTATAACTGACCTCATTGTTTTGACTTTCATTATCCCTTTGTCATCTCTGCTTATAACCGACTGACTCAGAGTTCACAGTGTAAAAAGGAGTGGTAAAAAAAAAAATTATATATATATGTGTGGGGACACACAAGTTGGTAGATTGAAGGCAAAACCACTAGCTTACAGACAATATCCTTAGTTTTCACCGATGAAAGATAGATGTTAAACAGGGGGTACTCTTAAGGCAACAAAAGGGAAAACGCATCAGTAGCTGCAAGAGCTTTTCTGTTTACTACAGAAATGCCAGAGAGGGAACATGGGCAGCAGATCCACAGGGGACTGATAGACGAGCAGCAGCAAGGGGAGAGCTTCCCGTCGTGACCCGACTGCGCGATGAGTGAAGCCGAGTCTTCTGAACCGCTGCCCGCGCAAGGTCACGCCGCATCTGGCCAGCCAATGAAAGCTTGGCCCATGCATTCAACTTCAGGATATGGCTTGATCCAAGCAGCAAATGTGCGCGAGGCACGCTGTGCCCGTCGTGGGCCCCAGGCCGACGAGCAGCTGGGAGATGACATCAGCCACGAGGTTCGCATTTTCTCTCGCTCATAGTCCCACTTTTAAACGGATTCATCAGTGCGTCAGTAGGGAGTGGCGGAATGGGCTCGTTCCATCTCGAGTGTTCTCCAAGCAGCCAGCTGCGATGGTTCAGGCAGAAAGAGCTCCAGTGCAGGCTGTTGCTGTGATTCTGTCATGAGTGGTGCATTCCCCTGTCTTCTGTCAGTGAAATATGGATTAAACACAGACTCGAAAAATATGTCTGTTTCTAGCCTAGCGCAACCTTGAAATATTTTTAATTTTTTTTAAATCTGGTTGTAGGTATTTTCATTTCAATAAAAGAATTGGTCCAATTTGCTACTTATGATCTCTTTATCAATCTCCAGATCAGTTCCAAGTCAAACATGCTTTTTCTTGAACTATGACATCTCATTGGCTGCCTGAACAGAAGAGTACTTTCTAAATATCCCTGTGACTTCATACCTGACCTTTGCCTAGGTGACTATTTTGACTATTTGCCTATTTTAAAGACATGCTGAATTTCAGATGAATTTCTAAAAACAAAACCACTAAACACAATAAAATCCACTATGTAGCTGCCATGATTTTGCACCTTAGCAGGAGCCACATAAATCAGTTTTGCTCCATTTACTGTCCAATGTCTTTCCACTGTGACACAGAGGGACCAACTGAGAATGAAATTTACTTATACAGTTCAGCAGACTTTAGTGAGCAGAAAGCACACATTGCCTGGAGTTGAGCACACCAGGGCAGGGAAGAACGCAAGAGGGAAAGGCAAAACAGAACAAAAGGAGCCTAACATACTTAACATGTCCTTATTACTCCTAACTCCTGCTGAAAGAATGAAATGCATTATTTGAACAGTTTTTGACTGATTGTGGGTCTGAGGTATTCTGACAAAACCCACTGACACACGGAAGGAGAAAATGCTGCATTTATAGCACACCTGATGGGAAGATCACCACGTCTGCGCTCCTTGAACTTATCTGTCTGTTATGTGTATGCTTCCTGTTTTCTGCAGCCTGCTTAACATCCACAATGTAGAAAAAAACAAAACAACTAATGGACAATTAAATAAACAGAATAGTGAAGTTATGATCCAATTCACCCAAGCACGAACACATAAAACAAGAAAAGAATGGTGGACTCAATGCATGCGCAATTTTTGTCTTTATAAAGAAACCCATATTCTATACTCTAAATCAAATATTCCAAACATTGACAGTTCAACCACTTTAAAATTCACCTTTTTACATTTAATCCACTGAACATGCCTTGCGGTTCAGTAGATGGTTTCTGTATGGTTTGCCAACAAATTCTGGAACATTTGTGAAGTGTTTTCATTGGATAAATACTGTCATGGCATTATTACTGGAAACTATGAAACCCACAGTTGTATAGGTATGTGGCATAAGAATTTGCTGGCTATAAGAACCTTGGTGAGTTGCCCCCTTTATAATGAAGTGTGGTGTATGCCACAGCCATAGTTTAGACCTTAACTATTTACACCTGACATTACACCACAGCTGCTCTGCAGAGATTTTCAGCTAACATGCTTTGGCATTTTCTTTGCATTTGGTTTCTTTTGTTAATTTTTTGTTTTTGCTTTTTTGTATTAAGTTTGTCTTGTTTGCATCCATGTTTTACTTTTTTTTCTCATGCACGCCCTGACTCCCATGAATCTGTCAATTCCTGTATTCTCATCCAATTCTTGAGAATGTTTTTCCTGTTCCTATCCACCCTTCCCAACATGAACAATCGGCTGTCATTAGCCTGCACTCCAGTTTTATTGTTTAAAATCAAATCATGTTATTGCAACGGTTAACAAAAATGGTTACATTAATGTGAAACCCCTGTAGGAAGATTTGGAACAGTAATAGCCACTAGACAAAACAAATAGTTCATTACACACTACAACTTATTTTTGGAGGGACCGTGTATCACGCTTCCCTTTCAGTCAGTGCAGTATTGTATTGATGAACTGAGTGGAGCACTGGTAAGTGTTATATAAAGCATGGTAGCAGTTTTAAGGTCTCCAAGCAGCAATGGCTACATGAACATGGCTGCAAGTGTTTTGCTCTGCCATGTCTAGCAATGCTCTTGTTTGGTCTGTCTCCACTGATGATGTGTTTTCCTGTCAGCACAGCTTGCTCTCTCTCTCTCTCTCTCTCTCTCTCTCTCTCTCTCTCTCTCTCTCTCTCATACTCTCGCCTTCTCTCTGTCTCTCCAACAACAATATTTAATTAATATTTCACAGCATTATTTCACTGACAGATGAAATACCCCAGGATTGAGGGGCTACTCCCCCTCACCATCCCCCACCCCAATCCTCCATCTCCCATCTCAGAAAGCCTCAGATTTAAAGCAAGGTCAGATGAGTTTAATGTAGAGCTGACAATTTAGCAAATGCTCTGCCCTGCACCACTTTGATCTTGCTAAAGTTTTGGAAATGTCAGGCTTAAGCCAGCTCCTGGCCTACCACAGCCCAGCTTCATTAGCAGAGCCTTTGGTGCTTCACAACAATTATGCCTGTCAAGCAGCTGCACTCTGCCCAGGAATAAACCTGACTAATGATTTGCTAAAGAGACCTGACAGTGTGTTACAGTGAGCAGTAATTGAATTTAAGCTGTAACAAGCCTTTGAACAAGTGAAAGAAATATTTTATAAGCTTTATGCAATTTGGTGGAGCAGATAATGAATCATAATGAATATTCCCTTCTGATTTTTGTCCTGTATAATTGTCATTTTTTCCAAATAAATAACAAGCAGTGAAACAAGTCCAGACAAGCCTTGATCTATCTATCTATCTATCTATCTATCTATCTATCTATCTATCTATCTATCTATCTATCTCTCTCTCTCTCTCTCTCTCTCTCTCTCTCTCTCTCTCTCTCTCTCTCTCTCCATCTCTTTCATTTGTGGCCTGGTTATAGACAGGTGCTGTTGGCAGTTATTTTGTATTCTTTTAATATTCGAACAGTACCAATTGTTTCCCAACTGTTTTAACGCTCAGAAGTTTGACGTATTGCAAGCAGACATGTCTGGAGTATCTTTTCTGGAGAGAGGCCCAGGATGTTCATGCGGTTATAACCACAGTCAGACCCACAGCATAAGCCCTCAAACTGGGTTTGTGCATCTAACCCTTCTCACCCACCATTTTGTTTCAGGCCAGACATGATTTAATTTATCATACAAATGGCAAGCATGCATAGATTAAAATGTTTTTAAGTACACAAACATAATTAAATATTATGCAAGCACATTAATAGGGCTCTCATTACAAACAAACAAAAAACGTCTGACCACTTCAGGCACAAACAGTGTTACTAATAATGCAGTTGCTGTTATTACAAAATCTGTATCTTTTAGAATAAAGAGTTAGGGAAAGACAAAATACAGACGCCAAAAGGCTTTTTTATTCTTTCTTTGTGGTTCAATCTGCAGTCAAAAAAAAGACATCAAAAGATACTATTACATTACAGAGATCACTTATACAGAATCTTATAGACCACAACAAATGGCACCAGCTTTGTAAATTAATAGAAAAATGATAAATTGGATCAAATTGGATTGAGAAAAAAAAAAACAATCAAATATTAAAAGAGGGTGCACTTTTCATGGTGACATCAAGGATATAGTATGTAATCACCAAAAAGGAACTCCCATCATTTCTTCCATTTAGTGTAAAAGTAATAAAAGGCATGTCAGAGTGCCCTGTGTGATAGAGGACTCTGGTCATTCATTATATTCTGGACTCTATTGAGTTCACTAGTCTAATAGGGACAATCGTTAGGCAAATAAGGTCATTTTTTTTCCTAAGTTCTAATAGGGACAATCGTTAGGCAAATAAGGTCATTATGATAATGAGAGTTGCGATAATAAGGCAAATTTTGCTTATTTGTTTTCTTTTTGCCTTATTTAGAGCGATGAACAAAAAATGGTCATTACATTATAAGACTTATCTGAATTAGATTCCAGAGCAGGGAACCAGTGCTATGTGCTTTGACTTCACAAGGGATGAATCGAAATGTGGTTAAATATTTGAAATTAGGTCCTCGTTGGAGCATGCTAGTCTGTGGCTTTTCTCAGCTCTTTGGCTGTAATGACATGAGATACTTTTACTCATTATAAACAGCTTAGCAGTGGCTTTTTCTAACATATTATATTGTATTAGCCTTCAGTAAGAACACCTTTAATAGTGCTATATATGCCAGGTTACCTGCAACAGTGCTGGATGAGCTCTGTTAATTGCTCTTAATAGCTGAAGTTGTTCTACTTTTAACTTTATTTGTTTTCTTAAGTCCATATCTTAATGTTGTTTGCAAACTGGACTAGGGCCAGTGTTGGACTATTGCTAAGCCTCACTGGTTTAGCACTTTATTCTCCAACTTAAAATATTTAAGTGATACATACCTTGAACTTGATCTCCACTTTCCCCATAGACCATAGCCATGGTGCTGTCGAGGAGCTGTCAAACGTCAATGTAAGGATAACTCGGTGAAAAGTATACTTGGGAAGAAGCAAAACCTTTGTCTGTCTGCTTTTGTCATTTACGATCACTAGATCAGAAGCAGGAGTCTTTGGCTGGTTGGTTGGTTGGTTTTCAGGTTGGTTGGTTGGTTGGTTGGTTGAATAGTTGATTGGATGGTCGATTGCTTAATCTGTTAGTTTACTAGTTTGCTGTTTGGTTAGTTTTTTAGTTTTGCTTGTTTGATTTTTTTTAAACAGACACCTTGCTTCATAATCCACTTTATGTACCAAGTACTAACATTTTTACTACAACCAATCATTCTTCCCTATACAAACATCATGTGAGACAATCCCTAAGTAGATGACTTAGTATCACCTAACCTTACTCTAACTGCCAATAAATTATTTTGACTGGTGGCATAATTCCATGTCTTTTCACCCATTGTGTAGGCAAAATGTCTAGCTGTCGGGGCAATTGACAGTGTTTGGCGGTACTTTTAAACGCTACACCTTCTCCAAAAGTCAATTAAAAAGAATGTAATGCTGACATCCGCGCTGTGTAACCTGATAAAAAATAATCTTATAAGGCGTCTCGCATGAAGACCCGATATTACAGCCGCCTGACATGGAGCAACAGGTCAGGTAATTATGAAGCAGTGTTGCCATTCGTGTTCGCTTTTCTTCCCGACCCATTATCGGTCTCGTTCCGGTATGTGGGAGGCATTCCTCTCAGCGTGGCGCGAGGTGCAGGTGACACGGTACACTGCTCACTGTAGACAAGGGCGCGGGGATGGCAAGAGGGAGAAAAAAACTGAATTAATTTGACAATGAATAAGTGACAGCCGTTTCTGTCTCTATATGCTGCTCTGGTTCCCTCTCTGCCTCTCTCGCTGTCTCTAATTGCACCAGCAGCTTTAAGTACATTGGGGAACTGCAGCGAACCTTTGGCAAAGATTAACGCTCCCTTTGTTACTGCTTTATTTGCATGATAATTAGGTGACGGCGGTATATATTTTTAATTTATTTATTCTCCCGGTCTTGGAATACTAAAATAGGTAACAGGGGAGAAAGGGGAATGTGGCCGTGCATTAATTATAGTGATTAAAGCGTTCACTGAACTGTGCCTTGATGTGTTTATTAAATTAATAAGTAAATTGACAGATGAGAGTTCGGATCTTGTTGAGATTCCTCCTTTGATAGAATCCAGGCGCGTTTTTATTCTGCATTAGGTAAAACACCATGGGATTGGTTTTATTTCATTCAGTAACTGAAGTTAGCAGGCGTAGGTTGCAAAGGGAGGTGGAATTCTAGAACCTTTGTGAAGTAAGGAAGCCTGATGATGCCATTGTTATACATTCTGACTTACATAACAGGTTAAATTAAGCATTTTTAATTCATTACAGAAAAACAGTGTATTACAAAATGTCTGTCATTTATATTTATTTGTAGTGTGTTTTGCATATGCAACAGTATCCAGATTATAAGTCTTTCTGATTTAGGTATCCTGTGCTGCAAGAAAACAAAATTCATGGACATCAATTTAAGCGAACACTAAAGACAAAAAGCATTATATGTCCATCATTCCATAAAATGGAGAAAAGTACATTTTTGTGAATACATTTTTTTGGAATTTTAAATGTGAGTGTATTTCCAACTCTTTGACAATAATTCCACTAGTGCTAAATCTACCGCTACAGAGGTAAATGTACTCATACTGAGTTGAAATGTATTAAATGATATAACTATATAATTGTACTCCCCTTTGACTCCTACTGTTATTAGGTTACTTTTATGCTGATTTAGTTGCAACTATATTTTTAATATATATATATATATATATAGGCCTATACGACAATAAAAATTAAAATAATAGTATCACGTTTCCCAAGCACAAGGTTTCTATACATGTGTAGGAATCATAAGCTTTCACTGCTTATTCTGGAGTCTCTCATCTTTAGTCAGATCACCAAGGACAGACCTATAGACCTGCAGAGGCAAAGGAGCACAAAGATGACCAAACGCAGGTGCGGCTGGAGGAACCAGATCTCACCCTTCACTCTTCAGCGGCAGGATGCCTGTCAGGATGATGGAGACCTGCCCCAGGTCTGAAGGCGGGAGCCCCAGTGCTTCACCGGTGCCCGACTCCAGCGGCCCGCTGCCGTCGCAGAGAGCGCGAGCCCATTAAAATTAAAGAAGCTCCTTACTGTTGAAACGACATGTCCAGCCCATTTCCCCAACATACTCTGGGAACAAAGGGAACAATCTATTTTCCTGATAGAAGCCAACAGTTGGTAAGAGGCTCGAGATGAGTGTGAGGGACACAATTTGCCTAGAGAGCGCCTGAGGATCGAGCCAGGCCCAGCTCACGCTAGAATGAGGCTGTCAGCTGGCATTCAGCAGTAATTGCTTCCCATGGCAGGACCCCGCCGGCCCGAGAAGAATGCACGCATCGGGCTCGGCGACCCGGGAATCAATTTTCACAACAGGCCAATCATAATTGTTTTCTAAGGACGCGGAACTCGTTGCCAATGCGGGTGCTGGCCAGGGCCTGATTGACACTCATTGACCGGCGAGAGCAGGGAAGGAGGATTAGGGCTCAGCAGCTCAGAGGCCCCACGTGCTGTTTGTCACTCAGACTGAGAGGAGTGGAGAGAGAGAAGACCCAAAACAGAGGCCCAAAGACTTGAACCCGCACAGCTGTCAGCTCGACCCAAACTGAGAGGTTCTGCTCAGGGTGTTGCAGACTGGGTAAGCTATTGTTGCAGTAAGACAATCTGAAAAACACTGATCACCCCAAGGAACTCGAGATCTTTGATCAACTGCTTGTTTACTTGCTAGTTGTTATGAATCCACAGATCCCACAGGTAATTGTTTTTTTCAAACTTCTAGATAATCCTATCAGTATCCCAATAGGTTCCATCATCAGCTACCAGCTGTGGTCCACCCCGAAGTCCATTTTTGAATTTCGGATCTGCCTGTTAAATGTATAGTCTCCTAACCATCCTTCATCTGTCCAAAGTTAATATCGCCTGGTGTCAAGCGCCGAATTGAATTGTAGAACACTGGAATGCCTTCTAGCAGGTCCCTAGACCCTCCAAAACGTCACTTCAGCCGTGCACTAACGTGGTGCTTCTGGTCAGTGACACTGACATGCTATTATCTGTGTGGAGGAGAAGGGACACGCCGTTGTCAGAAACTCATGTCTCTACACATGTATCCATCACACAGGGGCAGATGGCATGGATCAAATTATTTTTCATGTAAAAGCCTCTGTGAAGTTTGAAACGATTACTGGTGCAGATGCCTCTTGCAAGAGGTATAATAGAAGAGCATCCTGGGAGAATCCAGCAGCCATACAGATGATGCCGAGGCTTTCTTCAGCCCAGCTGAATAACAAGAGAACGCATTACA